>NW_026871717.1:0-52788 GCF_028564815.1 Eubalaena glacialis | reverse complement strand
GAAAGCCGAACTGCAACTCATGTCTCCAGGAAACTGCTCCACGCTTCGGCTTCAGCGGGCCTATTCAAGGCTTTACCTTGAGGAAACGACTCACGTCAAGTTTCCTTTGAGCTCTAGAGCGGCTCAGGTGGAGCTCCCACCCAGGCTACGAAAGCACCCTGTTGATTTAGAAAAAACTCGTTCCCTTCCCAGAGCCCTGCCTACAGTGACTAGAAACTCGTCCAAAACACTGGTATTTAGGTAGGTTCAAGGCGGCATGAATGGAGCTTTGAAAATGGGAAAGCAAGCCTTGTGCCATCAGGTCCCCGTTTCCAGTGAACACGCAGCCTACCCCCTTGTGGTTTCTACCAAGTAAATATTCCCTCAAACTACACAGTGGTCCCTTCCCTGAAGAATGTTTTCTTGGCACGGAGTTCTGCATGTAGCGAACTGCCTCTCCCAAGGAACGCTTTGGTAACGCTATCGGGGCTTAGGCTCTTCTAAAACCCTGCCGTGTAAGAGGAAGAACTGTGCTTTGGTTACAGCAGGAACGCAAGCCGAGTTTCTCCTGTAAGTGTGGGGCCTCAAGGTATGACTTTGTGGAAGGAATGCGAAGCAGTTTTGATTTCTCCGTGCCGCTCAGCCTAGGGCATTGAGGCAATTTGCATGACATGTAGGACGTGAGAGAACAGATTACATGGAGCTGTTGGAGTGCTGAGGAAATGTAGCTCTCCCAAGGAAGAGTGCAGTGTGTTGCCCTACACTTAACATACACAGAGTGACTGGGAAAGGTATCCGGGCCTGGAGGTTTCTTAGCAACCCAGTGGAGCCTGCCGGTACTCGGTGTTCTTGCACGGAATCGGGTGCCCAGCGAGATCCTAGGTGTCTTGCAAAGCGTACTAACGTTAAAAGAAAGGAGAACTGCAAGTAATGTCTCAAGGCAACTGCTCCACGTTCCGCTTCAGCAGGGATATTCAAGGCTTTACCTGGAGGAAAGGACTCACGTCAAGTTTCCTTGTAGCTCTAGAGCGTCTCAGGAGGAGCTCCCACCCAGGCTATGAAAGCACCCTGTTGATTTAGAAACAACTCGTTCCCTGCCCAGAGCCCTGCCTACAGTGACTAGAAACTTGTCCAAAACACTGGTATTTAGGTAGGTTCAAGGCGGCATGAATGGAGCTTTCAAAATGGGAAAGCAAGCCTTGTGCCATCAGGTCTCCGTTTCCAGTGAA
This sequence comes from Eubalaena glacialis, assembly GCF_028564815.1. Taxonomy (NCBI): domain Eukaryota; kingdom Metazoa; phylum Chordata; class Mammalia; order Artiodactyla; family Balaenidae; genus Eubalaena; species Eubalaena glacialis. Next base: position 51,580 of record NW_026871717.1, on the reverse strand, counting down.
CACGCAGCCTACCTCCTTGTGATTTCTACCAAGTTACTATACACTCTAGCTACACACTGGTCCCTTCCCTGAATAACGTGTTCTTGGCACGGAGTTCTGCATGTAGCGAACTGCCTCTCCCAAGGAATGCTCTAGGTTCGCTATAGGGGCTTAGCCTCTTCTAAATCCCTGCAGTGTAAGAGGAAGAACTGTGCTTTGGTTACAGCAGGAACGCAAGGCAACTTTCTCCTGTAAGTATGGGGTCTTAAGGTATGACTTTGTAGAAGGAATGTGAAACAGTATTGGTTTCTCAGTGCCGCTCAGCCTAGGGCATTGAGGCAGATATGCATGACATGTAGACGTGAGACAACCGATGGCCCGGAGCTGTTGGAGTGCTGAGGAAATCTAGCTCTCCCAAGGAGGCGTGCAGTGTGTTGCCCTACACTTAGCATATTGAGAGTGACTGGGAAAGGTTTCCGGGCCTGGATGTTTCTTAGCTTCCCAGTCGAGCATGCCGGTCCTCGGTGTTCTTGCAGGGAATAGGGTGCCCACGAGAGTTACTAGGTGTCTTCATAAGCGTACTAAGGTTAAAAGAAAGCCGAACTGCAACTCATGTCTCCAGGAAACTGCTCCACGCTTCGGCTTCAGCGGGCCTATTCAAGGCTTTACCTTGAGGAAACGACTCACGTCAAGTTTCCTTTGAGCTCTAGAGCGGCTCAGGTGGAGCTCCCACCCAGGCTACGAAAGCACCCTGTTGATTTAGAAAAAACTCGTTCCCTTCCCAGAGCCCTGCCTACAGTGACTAGAAACTCGTCCAAAACACTGGTATTTAGGTAGGTTCAAGGCGGCATGAATGGAGCTTTGAAAATGGGAAAGCAAGCCTTGTGCCATCAGGTCCCCGTTTCCAGTGAACACGCAGCCTACCCCCTTGTGGTTTCTACCAAGTAAATATTCCCTCAAACTACACAGTGGTCCCTTCCCTGAAGAATGTTTTCTTGGCACGGAGTTCTGCATGTAGCGAACTGCCTCTCCCAAGGAACGCTTTGGTAACGCTATCGGGGCTTAGGCTCTTCTAAAACCCTGCCGTGTAAGAGGAAGAACTGTGCTTTGGTTACAGGAGGAACGCAAGCCGAGTTTCTCCTGTAAGTGTGGGGCCTCAAGGTATGACTTTGTGGAAGGAATGCGAAGCAGTTTTGATTTCTCCGTGCCGCTCAGCCTAGGGCATTGAGGCAATTTGCATGACATGTAGGACGTGAGAGAACAGATTACATGGAGCTGTTGGAGTGCTGAGGAAATGTAGCTCTCCCAAGGAAGAGTGCAGTGTGTTGCCCTACACTTAACATACACAGAGTGACTGGGAAAGGTATCCGGGCCTGGAGGTTTCTTAGCAACCCAGTGGAGCCTGCCGGTACTCGGTGTTCTTGCACGGAATCGGGTGCCCAGCGAGATCCTAGGTGTCTTGCAAAGCGTACTAACGTTAAAAGAAAGGAGAACTGCAAGTAATGTCTCAAGGCAACTGCTCCACGTTCCGCTTCAGCAGGGATATTCAAGGCTTTACCTGGAGGAAAGGACTCACGTCAAGTTTCCTTGTAGCTCTAGAGCGTCTCAGGAGGAGCTCCCACCCAGGCTATGAAAGCACCCTGTTGATTTAGAAACAACTCGTTCCCTGCCCAGAGCCCTGCCTACAGTGACTAGAAACTTGTCCAAAACACTGGTATTTAGGTAGGTTCAAGGCGGCATGAATGGAGCTTTCAAAATGGGAAAGCAAGCCTTGTGCCATCAGGTCTCCGTTTCCAGTGAACACGCAGCCTACCTCCTTGTGATTTCTACCAAGTTACTATACACTCTAGCTACACACTGGTCCCTTCCCTGAATAACGTGTTCTTGGCACGGAGTTCTGCATGTAGCGAACTGCCTCTCCCAAGGAATGCTCTAGGTTCGCTATAGGGGCTTAGCCTCTTCTAAATCCCTGCAGTGTAAGAGGAAGAACTGTGCTTTGGTTACAGCAGGAACGCAAGGCAACTTTCTCCTGTAAGTATGGGGTCTTAAGGTATGACTTTGTAGAAGGAATGTGAAACAGTATTGGTTTCTCAGTGCCGCTCAGCCTAGGGCATTGAGGCAGATATGCATGACATGTAGACGTGAGACAACCGATGGCCCGGAGCTGTTGGAGTGCTGAGGAAATCTAGCTCTCCCAAGGAGGCGTGCAGTGTGTTGCCCTACACTTAGCATATTGAGAGTGACTGGGAAAGGTTTCCGGGCCTGGATGTTTCTTAGCTTCCCAGTCGAGCATGCCGGTCCTCGGTGTTCTTGCAGGGAATAGGGTGCCCACGAGAGTTACTAGGTGTCTTCATAAGCGTACTAAGGTTAAAAGAAAGCCGAACTGCAACTCATGTCTCCAGGAAACTGCTCCACGCTTCGGCTTCAGCGGGCCTATTCAAGGCTTTACCTTGAGGAAACGACTCACGTCAAGTTTCCTTTGAGCTCTAGAGCGGCTCAGGTGGAGCTCCCACCCAGGCTACGAAAGCACCCTGTTGATTTAGAAAAAACTCGTTCCCTTCCCAGAGCCCTGCCTACAGTGACTAGAAACTCGTCCAAAACACTGGTATTTAGGTAGGTTCAAGGCGGCATGAATGGAGCTTTGAAAATGGGAAAGCAAGCCTTGTGCCATCAGGTCCCCGTTTCCAGTGAACACGCAGCCTACCCCCTTGTGGTTTCTACCAAGTAAATATTCCCTCAAACTACACAGTGGTCCCTTCCCTGAAGAATGTTTTCTTGGCACGGAGTTCTGCATGTAGCGAACTGCCTCTCCCAAGGAACGCTTTGGTAACGCTATCGGGGCTTAGGCTCTTCTAAAACCCTGCCGTGTAAGAGGAAGAACTGTGCTTTGGTTACAGGAGGAACGCAAGCCGAGTTTCTCCTGTAAGTGTGGGGCCTCAAGGTATGACTTTGTGGAAGGAATGCGAAGCAGTTTTGATTTCTCCGTGCCGCTCAGCCTAGGGCATTGAGGCAATTTGCATGACATGTAGGACGTGAGAGAACAGATTACATGGAGCTGTTGGAGTGCTGAGGAAATGTAGCTCTCCCAAGGAAGAGTGCAGTGTGTTGCCCTACACTTAACATACACAGAGTGACTGGGAAAGGTATCCGGGCCTGGAGGTTTCTTAGCAACCCAGTGGAGCCTGCCGGTACTCGGTGTTCTTGCACGGAATCGGGTGCCCAGCGAGATCCTAGGTGTCTTGCAAAGCGTACTAACGTTAAAAGAAAGGAGAACTGCAAGTAATGTCTCAAGGCAACTGCTCCACGTTCCGCTTCAGCAGGGATATTCAAGGCTTTACCTGGAGGAAAGGACTCACGTCAAGTTTCCTTGTAGCTCTAGAGCGTCTCAGGAGGAGCTCCCACCCAGGCTATGAAAGCACCCTGTTGATTTAGAAACAACTCGTTCCCTGCCCAGAGCCCTGCCTACAGTGACTAGAAACTTGTCCAAAACACTGGTATTTAGGTAGGTTCAAGGCGGCATGAATGGAGCTTTCAAAATGGGAAAGCAAGCCTTGTGCCATCAGGTCTCCGTTTCCAGTGAACACGCAGCCTACCTCCTTGTGATTTCTACCAAGTTACTATACACTCTAGCTACACACTGGTCCCTTCCCTGAATAACGTGTTCTTGGCACGGAGTTCTGCATGTAGCGAACTGCCTCTCCCAAGGAATGCTCTAGGTTCGCTATAGGGGCTTAGCCTCTTCTAAATCCCTGCAGTGTAAGAGGAAGAACTGTGCTTTGGTTACAGCAGGAACGCAAGGCAACTTTCTCCTGTAAGTATGGGGTCTTAAGGTATGACTTTGTAGAAGGAATGTGAAACAGTATTGGTTTCTCAGTGCCGCTCAGCCTAGGGCATTGAGGCAGATATGCATGACATGTAGACGTGAGACAACCGATGGCCCGGAGCTGTTGGAGTGCTGAGGAAATCTAGCTCTCCCAAGGAGGCGTGCAGTGTGTTGCCCTACACTTAGCATATTGAGAGTGACTGGGAAAGGTTTCCGGGCCTGGATGTTTCTTAGCTTCCCAGTCGAGCATGCCGGTCCTCGGTGTTCTTGCAGGGAATAGGGTGCCCACGAGAGTTACTAGGTGTCTTCATAAGCGTACTAAGGTTAAAAGAAAGCCGAACTGCAACTCATGTCTCCAGGAAACTGCTCCACGCTTCGGCTTCAGCGGGCCTATTCAAGGCTTTACCTTGAGGAAACGACTCACGTCAAGTTTCCTTTGAGCTCTAGAGCGGCTCAGGTGGAGCTCCCACCCAGGCTACGAAAGCACCCTGTTGATTTAGAAAAAACTCGTTCCCTTCCCAGAGCCCTGCCTACAGTGACTAGAAACTCGTCCAAAACACTGGTATTTAGGTAGGTTCAAGGCGGCATGAATGGAGCTTTGAAAATGGGAAAGCAAGCCTTGTGCCATCAGGTCCCCGTTTCCAGTGAACACGCAGCCTACCCCCTTGTGGTTTCTACCAAGTAAATATTCCCTCAAACTACACAGTGGTCCCTTCCCTGAAGAATGTTTTCTTGGCACGGAGTTCTGCATGTAGCGAACTGCCTCTCCCAAGGAACGCTTTGGTAACGCTATCGGGGCTTAGGCTCTTCTAAAACCCTGCCGTGTAAGAGGAAGAACTGTGCTTTGGTTACAGCAGGAACGCAAGCCGAGTTTCTCCTGTAAGTGTGGGGCCTCAGGGTATGACTTTGTGGAAGGAATGCGAAGCAGTTTTGATTTCTCCGTGCCGCTCAGCCTAGGGCATTGAGGCAATTTGCATGACATGTAGGACGTGAGAGAACAGATTACATGGAGCTGTTGGAGTGCTGAGGAAATGTAGCTCTCCCAAGGAAGAGTGCAGTGTGTTGCCCTACACTTAACATACACAGAGTGACTGGGAAAGGTATCCGGGCCTGGAGGTTTCTTAGCAACCCAGTGGAGCCTGCCGGTACTCGGTGTTCTTGCACGGAATCGGGTGCCCAGCGAGATCCTAGGTGTCTTGCAAAGCGTACTAACGTTAAAAGAAAGGAGAACTGCAAGTAATGTCTCAAGGCAACTGCTCCACGTTCCGCTTCAGCAGGGATATTCAAGGCTTTACCTGGAGGAAAGGACTCACGTCAAGTTTCCTTGTAGCTCTAGAGCGTCTCAGGAGGAGCTCCCACCCAGGCTATGAAAGCACCCTGTTGATTTAGAAACAACTCGTTCCCTGCCCAGAGCCCTGCCTACAGTGACTAGAAACTTGTCCAAAACACTGGTATTTAGGTAGGTTCAAGGCGGCATGAATGGAGCTTTCAAAATGGGAAAGCAAGCCTTGTGCCATCAGGTCTCCGTTTCCAGTGAACACGCAGCCTACCTCCTTGTGATTTCTACCAAGTTACTATACACTCTAGCTACACACTGGTCCCTTCCCTGAATAACGTGTTCTTGGCACGGAGTTCTGCATGTAGCGAACTGCCTCTCCCAAGGAATGCTCTAGGTTCGCTATAGGGGCTTAGCCTCTTCTAAATCCCTGCAGTGTAAGAGGAAGAACTGTGCTTTGGTTACAGCAGGAACGCAAGGCAACTTTCTCCTGTAAGTATGGGGTCTTAAGGTATGACTTTGTAGAAGGAATGTGAAACAGTATTGGTTTCTCAGTGCCGCTCAGCCTAGGGCATTGAGGCAGATATGCATGACATGTAGACGTGAGACAACCGATGGCCCGGAGCTGTTGGAGTGCTGAGGAAATCTAGCTCTCCCAAGGAGGCGTGCAGTGTGTTGCCCTACACTTAGCATATTGAGAGTGACTGGGAAAGGTTTCCGGGCCTGGATGTTTCTTAGCTTCCCAGTCGAGCATGCCGGTCCTCGGTGTTCTTGCAGGGAATAGGGTGCCCACGAGAGTTACTAGGTGTCTTCATAAGCGTACTAAGGTTAAAAGAAAGCCGAACTGCAACTCATGTCTCCAGGAAACTGCTCCACGCTTCGGCTTCAGCGGGCCTATTCAAGGCTTTACCTTGAGGAAACGACTCACGTCAAGTTTCCTTTGAGCTCTAGAGCGGCTCAGGTGGAGCTCCCACCCAGGCTACGAAAGCACCCTGTTGATTTAGAAAAAACTCGTTCCCTTCCCAGAGCCCTGCCTACAGTGACTAGAAACTCGTCCAAAACACTGGTATTTAGGTAGGTTCAAGGCGGCATGAATGGAGCTTTGAAAATGGGAAAGCAAGCCTTGTGCCATCAGGTCCCCGTTTCCAGTGAACACGCAGCCTACCCCCTTGTGGTTTCTACCAAGTAAATATTCCCTCAAACTACACAGTGGTCCCTTCCCTGAAGAATGTTTTCTTGGCACGGAGTTCTGCATGTAGCGAACTGCCTCTCCCAAGGAACGCTTTGGTAACGCTATCGGGGCTTAGGCTCTTCTAAAACCCTGCCGTGTAAGAGGAAGAACTGTGCTTTGGTTACAGGAGGAACGCAAGCCGAGTTTCTCCTGTAAGTGTGGGGCCTCAAGGTATGACTTTGTGGAAGGAATGCGAAGCAGTTTTGATTTCTCCGTGCCGCTCAGCCTAGGGCATTGAGGCAATTTGCATGACATGTAGGACGTGAGAGAACAGATTACATGGAGCTGTTGGAGTGCTGAGGAAATGTAGCTCTCCCAAGGAAGAGTGCAGTGTGTTGCCCTACACTTAACATACACAGAGTGACTGGGAAAGGTATCCGGGCCTGGAGGTTTCTTAGCAACCCAGTGGAGCCTGCCGGTACTCGGTGTTCTTGCACGGAATCGGGTGCCCAGCGAGATCCTAGGTGTCTTGCAAAGCGTACTAACGTTAAAAGAAAGGAGAACTGCAAGTAATGTCTCAAGGCAACTGCTCCACGTTCCGCTTCAGCAGGGATATTCAAGGCTTTACCTGGAGGAAAGGACTCACGTCAAGTTTCCTTGTAGCTCTAGAGCGTCTCAGGAGGAGCTCCCACCCAGGCTATGAAAGCACCCTGTTGATTTAGAAACAACTCGTTCCCTGCCCAGAGCCCTGCCTACAGTGACTAGAAACTTGTCCAAAACACTGGTATTTAGGTAGGTTCAAGGCGGCATGAATGGAGCTTTCAAAATGGGAAAGCAAGCCTTGTGCCATCAGGTCTCCGTTTCCAGTGAACACGCAGCCTACCTCCTTGTGATTTCTACCAAGTTACTATACACTCTAGCTACACACTGGTCCCTTCCCTGAATAACGTGTTCTTGGCACGGAGTTCTGCATGTAGCGAACTGCCTCTCCCAAGGAATGCTCTAGGTTCGCTATAGGGGCTTAGCCTCTTCTAAATCCCTGCAGTGTAAGAGGAAGAACTGTGCTTTGGTTACAGCAGGAACGCAAGGCAACTTTCTCCTGTAAGTATGGGGTCTTAAGGTATGACTTTGTAGAAGGAATGTGAAACAGTATTGGTTTCTCAGTGCCGCTCAGCCTAGGGCATTGAGGCAGATATGCATGACATGTAGACGTGAGACAACCGATGGCCCGGAGCTGTTGGAGTGCTGAGGAAATCTAGCTCTCCCAAGGAGGCGTGCAGTGTGTTGCCCTACACTTAGCATATTGAGAGTGACTGGGAAAGGTTTCCGGGCCTGGATGTTTCTTAGCTTCCCAGTCGAGCATGCCGGTCCTCGGTGTTCTTGCAGGGAATAGGGTGCCCACGAGAGTTACTAGGTGTCTTCATAAGCGTACTAAGGTTAAAAGAAAGCCGAACTGCAACTCATGTCTCCAGGAAACTGCTCCACGCTTCGGCTTCAGCGGGCCTATTCAAGGCTTTACCTTGAGGAAACGACTCACGTCAAGTTTCCTTTGAGCTCTAGAGCGGCTCAGGTGGAGCTCCCACCCAGGCTACGAAAGCACCCTGTTGATTTAGAAAAAACTCGTTCCCTTCCCAGAGCCCTGCCTACAGTGACTAGAAACTCGTCCAAAACACTGGTATTTAGGTAGGTTCAAGGCGGCATGAATGGAGCTTTGAAAATGGGAAAGCAAGCCTTGTGCCATCAGGTCCCCGTTTCCAGTGAACACGCAGCCTACCCCCTTGTGGTTTCTACCAAGTAAATATTCCCTCAAACTACACAGTGGTCCCTTCCCTGAAGAATGTTTTCTTGGCACGGAGTTCTGCATGTAGCGAACTGCCTCTCCCAAGGAACGCTTTGGTAACGCTATCGGGGCTTAGGCTCTTCTAAAACCCTGCCGTGTAAGAGGAAGAACTGTGCTTTGGTTACAGCAGGAACGCAAGCCGAGTTTCTCCTGTAAGTGTGGGGCCTCAGGGTATGACTTTGTGGAAGGAATGCGAAGCAGTTTTGATTTCTCCGTGCCGCTCAGCCTAGGGCATTGAGGCAATTTGCATGACATGTAGGACGTGAGAGAACAGATTACATGGAGCTGTTGGAGTGCTGAGGAAATGTAGCTCTCCCAAGGAAGAGTGCAGTGTGTTGCCCTACACTTAACATACACAGAGTGACTGGGAAAGGTATCCGGGCCTGGAGGTTTCTTAGCAACCCAGTGGAGCCTGCCGGTACTCGGTGTTCTTGCACGGAATCGGGTGCCCAGCGAGATCCTAGGTGTCTTGCAAAGCGTACTAACGTTAAAAGAAAGGAGAACTGCAAGTAATGTCTCAAGGCAACTGCTCCACGTTCCGCTTCAGCAGGGATATTCAAGGCTTTACCTGGAGGAAAGGACTCACGTCAAGTTTCCTTGTAGCTCTAGAGCGTCTCAGGAGGAGCTCCCACCCAGGCTATGAAAGCACCCTGTTGATTTAGAAACAACTCGTTCCCTGCCCAGAGCCCTGCCTACAGTGACTAGAAACTTGTCCAAAACACTGGTATTTAGGTAGGTTCAAGGCGGCATGAATGGAGCTTTCAAAATGGGAAAGCAAGCCTTGTGCCATCAGGTCTCCGTTTCCAGTGAACACGCAGCCTACCTCCTTGTGATTTCTACCAAGTTACTATACACTCTAGCTACACACTGGTCCCTTCCCTGAATAACGTGTTCTTGGCACGGAGTTCTGCATGTAGCGAACTGCCTCTCCCAAGGAATGCTCTAGGTTCGCTATAGGGGCTTAGCCTCTTCTAAATCCCTGCAGTGTAAGAGGAAGAACTGTGCTTTGGTTACAGCAGGAACGCAAGGCAACTTTCTCCTGTAAGTATGGGGTCTTAAGGTATGACTTTGTAGAAGGAATGTGAAACAGTATTGGTTTCTCAGTGCCGCTCAGCCTAGGGCATTGAGGCAGATATGCATGACATGTAGACGTGAGACAACCGATGGCCCGGAGCTGTTGGAGTGCTGAGGAAATCTAGCTCTCCCAAGGAGGCGTGCAGTGTGTTGCCCTACACTTAGCATATTGAGAGTGACTGGGAAAGGTTTCCGGGCCTGGATGTTTCTTAGCTTCCCAGTCGAGCATGCCGGTCCTCGGTGTTCTTGCAGGGAATAGGGTGCCCACGAGAGTTACTAGGTGTCTTCATAAGCGTACTAAGGTTAAAAGAAAGCCGAACTGCAACTCATGTCTCCAGGAAACTGCTCCACGCTTCGGCTTCAGCGGGGCTATTCAAGGCTTTACCTTGAGGAAAAGACTCACGTCAAGTTTCCTTTGAGCTCTAGAGCGGCTCAGGTGGAGCTCCCACCCAGGCTACGAAAGCACCCTGTTGATTTAGAAAAAACTCGTTCCCTTCCCAGAGCCCTGCCTACAGTGACTAGAAACTCGTCCAAAACACTGGTATTTAGGTAGGTTCAAGGCGGCATGAATGGAGCTTTCAAAATGGGAAAGCAAGCCTTGTGCCATCAGGTCCCCGTTTCCAGTGAACACGCAGCCTACCCCCTTGTGGTTTCTACCAAGTAAATATTCCCTCAAACTACACAGTGGTCCCTTCCCTGAAGAATGTTTTCTTGGCACGGAGTTCTGCATGTAGCGAACTGCCTCTCCCAAGGAACGCTTTGGTAACGCTATCGGGGCTTAGGCTCTTCTAAAACCCTGCCGTGTAAGAGGAAGAACTGTGCTTTGGTTACAGGAGGAACGCAAGCCGAGTTTCTCCTGTAAGTGTGGGGCCTCAAGGTATGACTTTGTGGAAGGAATGCGAAGCAGTTTTGATTTCTCCGTGCCGCTCAGCCTAGGGCATTGAGGCAATTTGCATGACATGTAGGACGTGAGAGAACAGATTACATGGAGCTGTTGGAGTGCTGAGGAAATGTAGCTCTCCCAAGGAAGAGTGCAGTGTGTTGCCCTACACTTAACATACACAGAGTGACTGGGAAAGGTATCCGGGCCTGGAGGTTTCTTAGCAACCCAGTGGAGCCTGCCGGTACTCGGTGTTCTTGCACGGAATCGGGTGCCCAGCGAGATCCTAGGTGTCTTGCAAAGCGTACTAACGTTAAAAGAAAGGAGAACTGCAAGTAATGTCTCAAGGCAACTGCTCCACGTTCCGCTTCAGCAGGGATATTCAAGGCTTTACCTGGAGGAAAGGACTCACGTCAAGTTTCCTTGTAGCTCTAGAGCGTCTCAGGAGGAGCTCCCACCCAGGCTATGAAAGCACCCTGTTGATTTAGAAACAACTCGTTCCCTGCCCAGAGCCCTGCCTACAGTGACTAGAAACTTGTCCAAAACACTGGTATTTAGGTAGGTTCAAGGCGGCATGAATGGAGCTTTCAAAATGGGAAAGCAAGCCTTGTGCCATCAGGTCTCCGTTTCCAGTGAACACGCAGCCTACCTCCTTGTGATTTCTACCAAGTTACTATACACTCTAGCTACACACTGGTCCCTTCCCTGAATAACGTGTTCTTGGCACGGAGTTCTGCATGTAGCGAACTGCCTCTCCCAAGGAATGCTCTAGGTTCGCTATAGGGGCTTAGCCTCTTCTAAATCCCTGCAGTGTAAGAGGAAGAACTGTGCTTTGGTTACAGCAGGAACGCAAGGCAACTTTCTCCTGTAAGTATGGGGTCTTAAGGTATGACTTTGTAGAAGGAATGTGAAACAGTATTGGTTTCTCAGTGCCGCTCAGCCTAGGGCATTGAGGCAGATATGCATGACATGTAGACGTGAGACAACCGATGGCCCGGAGCTGTTGGAGTGCTGAGGAAATCTAGCTCTCCCAAGGAGGCGTGCAGTGTGTTGCCCTACACTTAGCATATTGAGAGTGACTGGGAAAGGTTTCCGGGCCTGGATGTTTCTTAGCTTCCCAGTCGAGCATGCCGGTCCTCGGTGTTCTTGCAGGGAATAGGGTGCCCACGAGAGTTACTAGGTGTCTTCATAAGCGTACTAAGGTTAAAAGAAAGCCGAACTGCAACTCATGTCTCCAGGAAACTGCTCCACGCTTCGGCTTCAGCGGGCCTATTCAAGGCTTTACCTTGAGGAAACGACTCACGTCAAGTTTCCTTTGAGCTCTAGAGCGGCTCAGGTGGAGCTCCCACCCAGGCTACGAAAGCACCCTGTTGATTTAGAAAAAACTCGTTCCCTTCCCAGAGCCCTGCCTACAGTGACTAGAAACTCGTCCAAAACACTGGTATTTAGGTAGGTTCAAGGCGGCATGAATGGAGCTTTGAAAATGGGAAAGCAAGCCTTGTGCCATCAGGTCCCCGTTTCCAGTGAACACGCAGCCTACCCCCTTGTGGTTTCTACCAAGTAAATATTCCCTCAAACTACACAGTGGTCCCTTCCCTGAAGAATGTTTTCTTGGCACGGAGTTCTGCATGTAGCGAACTGCCTCTCCCAAGGAACGCTTTGGTAACGCTATCGGGGCTTAGGCTCTTCTAAAACCCTGCCGTGTAAGAGGAAGAACTGTGCTTTGGTTACAGGAGGAACGCAAGCCGAGTTTCTCCTGTAAGTGTGGGGCCTCAAGGTATGACTTTGTGGAAGGAATGCGAAGCAGTTTTGATTTCTCCGTGCCGCTCAGCCTAGGGCATTGAGGCAATTTGCATGACATGTAGGACGTGAGAGAACAGATTACATGGAGCTGTTGGAGTGCTGAGGAAATGTAGCTCTCCCAAGGAAGAGTGCAGTGTGTTGCCCTACACTTAACATACACAGAGTGACTGGGAAAGGTATCCGGGCCTGGAGGTTTCTTAGCAACCCAGTGGAGCCTGCCGGTACTCGGTGTTCTTGCACGGAATCGGGTGCCCAGCGAGATCCTAGGTGTCTTGCAAAGCGTACTAACGTTAAAAGAAAGGAGAACTGCAAGTAATGTCTCAAGGCAACTGCTCCACGTTCCGCTTCAGCAGGGATATTCAAGGCTTTACCTGGAGGAAAGGACTCACGTCAAGTTTCCTTGTAGCTCTAGAGCGTCTCAGGAGGAGCTCCCACCCAGGCTATGAAAGCACCCTGTTGATTTAGAAACAACTCGTTCCCTGCCCAGAGCCCTGCCTACAGTGACTAGAAACTTGTCCAAAACACTGGTATTTAGGTAGGTTCAAGGCGGCATGAATGGAGCTTTCAAAATGGGAAAGCAAGCCTTGTGCCATCAGGTCTCCGTTTCCAGTGAACACGCAGCCTACCTCCTTGTGATTTCTACCAAGTTACTATACACTCTAGCTACACACTGGTCCCTTCCCTGAATAACGTGTTCTTGGCACGGAGTTCTGCATGTAGCGAACTGCCTCTCCCAAGGAATGCTCTAGGTTCGCTATAGGGGCTTAGCCTCTTCTAAATCCCTGCAGTGTAAGAGGAAGAACTGTGCTTTGGTTACAGCAGGAACGCAAGGCAACTTTCTCCTGTAAGTATGGGGTCTTAAGGTATGACTTTGTAGAAGGAATGTGAAACAGTATTGGTTTCTCAGTGCCGCTCAGCCTAGGGCATTGAGGCAGATATGCATGACATGTAGACGTGAGACAACCGATGGCCCGGAGCTGTTGGAGTGCTGAGGAAATCTAGCTCTCCCAAGGAGGCGTGCAGTGTGTTGCCCTACACTTAGCATATTGAGAGTGACTGGGAAAGGTTTCCGGGCCTGGATGTTTCTTAGCTTCCCAGTCGAGCATGCCGGTCCTCGGTGTTCTTGCAGGGAATAGGGTGCCCACGAGAGTTACTAGGTGTCTTCATAAGCGTACTAAGGTTAAAAGAAAGCCGAACTGCAACTCATGTCTCCAGGAAACTGCTCCACGCTTCGGCTTCAGCGGGCCTATTCAAGGCTTTACCTTGAGGAAACGACTCACGTCAAGTTTCCTTTGAGCTCTAGAGCGGCTCAGGTGGAGCTCCCACCCAGGCTACGAAAGCACCCTGTTGATTTAGAAAAAACTCGTTCCCTTCCCAGAGCCCTGCCTACAGTGACTAGAAACTCGTCCAAAACACTGGTATTTAGGTAGGTTCAAGGCGGCATGAATGGAGCTTTGAAAATGGGAAAGCAAGCCTTGTGCCATCAGGTCCCCGTTTCCAGTGAACACGCAGCCTACCCCCTTGTGGTTTCTACCAAGTAAATATTCCCTCAAACTACACAGTGGTCCCTTCCCTGAAGAATGTTTTCTTGGCACGGAGTTCTGCATGTAGCGAACTGCCTCTCCCAAGGAACGCTTTGGTAACGCTATCGGGGCTTAGGCTCTTCTAAAACCCTGCCGTGTAAGAGGAAGAACTGTGCTTTGGTTACAGGAGGAACGCAAGCCGAGTTTCTCCTGTAAGTGTGGGGCCTCAAGGTATGACTTTGTGGAAGGAATGCGAAGCAGTTTTGATTTCTCCGTGCCGCTCAGCCTAGGGCATTGAGGCAATTTGCATGACATGTAGGACGTGAGAGAACAGATTACATGGAGCTGTTGGAGTGCTGAGGAAATGTAGCTCTCCCAAGGAAGAGTGCAGTGTGTTGCCCTACACTTAACATACACAGAGTGACTGGGAAAGGTATCCGGGCCTGGAGGTTTCTTAGCAACCCAGTGGAGCCTGCCGGTACTCGGTGTTCTTGCACGGAATCGGGTGCCCAGCGAGATCCTAGGTGTCTTGCAAAGCGTACTAACGTTAAAAGAAAGGAGAACTGCAAGTAATGTCTCAAGGCAACTGCTCCACGTTCCGCTTCAGCAGGGATATTCAAGGCTTTACCTGGAGGAAAGGACTCACGTCAAGTTTCCTTGTAGCTCTAGAGCGTCTCAGGAGGAGCTCCCACCCAGGCTATGAAAGCACCCTGTTGATTTAGAAACAACTCGTTCCCTGCCCAGAGCCCTGCCTACAGTGACTAGAAACTTGTCCAAAACACTGGTATTTAGGTAGGTTCAAGGCGGCATGAATGGAGCTTTCAAAATGGGAAAGCAAGCCTTGTGCCATCAGGTCTCCGTTTCCAGTGAACACGCAGCCTACCTCCTTGTGATTTCTACCAAGTTACTATACACTCTAGCTACACACTGGTCCCTTCCCTGAATAACGTGTTCTTGGCACGGAGTTCTGCATGTAGCGAACTGCCTCTCCCAAGGAATGCTCTAGGTTCGCTATAGGGGCTTAGCCTCTTCTAAATCCCTGCAGTGTAAGAGGAAGAACTGTGCTTTGGTTACAGCAGGAACGCAAGGCAACTTTCTCCTGTAAGTATGGGGTCTTAAGGTATGACTTTGTAGAAGGAATGTGAAACAGTATTGGTTTCTCAGTGCCGCTCAGCCTAGGGCATTGAGGCAGATATGCATGACATGTAGACGTGAGACAACCGATGGCCCGGAGCTGTTGGAGTGCTGAGGAAATCTAGCTCTCCCAAGGAGGCGTGCAGTGTGTTGCCCTACACTTAGCATATTGAGAGTGACTGGGAAAGGTTTCCGGGCCTGGATGTTTCTTAGCTTCCCAGTCGAGCATGCCGGTCCTCGGTGTTCTTGCAGGGAATAGGGTGCCCACGAGAGTTACTAGGTGTCTTCATAAGCGTACTAAGGTTAAAAGAAAGCCGAACTGCAACTCATGTCTCCAGGAAACTGCTCCACGCTTCGGCTTCAGCGGGCCTATTCAAGGCTTTACCTTGAGGAAACGACTCACGTCAAGTTTCCTTTGAGCTCTAGAGCGGCTCAGGTGGAGCTCCCACCCAGGCTACGAAAGCACCCTGTTGATTTAGAAAAAACTCGTTCCCTTCCCAGAGCCCTGCCTACAGTGACTAGAAACTCGTCCAAAACACTGGTATTTAGGTAGGTTCAAGGCGGCATGAATGGAGCTTTGAAAATGGGAAAGCAAGCCTTGTGCCATCAGGTCCCCGTTTCCAGTGAACACGCAGCCTACCCCCTTGTGGTTTCTACCAAGTAAATATTCCCTCAAACTACACAGTGGTCCCTTCCCTGAAGAATGTTTTCTTGGCACGGAGTTCTGCATGTAGCGAACTGCCTCTCCCAAGGAACGCTTTGGTAACGCTATCGGGGCTTAGGCTCTTCTAAAACCCTGCCGTGTAAGAGGAAGAACTGTGCTTTGGTTACAGCAGGAACGCAAGCCGAGTTTCTCCTGTAAGTGTGGGGCCTCAGGGTATGACTTTGTGGAAGGAATGCGAAGCAGTTTTGATTTCTCCGTGCCGCTCAGCCTAGGGCATTGAGGCAATTTGCATGACATGTAGGACGTGAGAGAACAGATTACATGGAGCTGTTGGAGTGCTGAGGAAATGTAGCTCTCCCAAGGAAGAGTGCAGTGTGTTGCCCTACACTTAACATACACAGAGTGACTGGGAAAGGTATCCGGGCCTGGAGGTTTCTTAGCAACCCAGTGGAGCCTGCCGGTACTCGGTGTTCTTGCACGGAATCGGGTGCCCAGCGAGATCCTAGGTGTCTTGCAAAGCGTACTAACGTTAAAAGAAAGGAGAACTGCAAGTAATGTCTCAAGGCAACTGCTCCACGTTCCGCTTCAGCAGGGATATTCAAGGCTTTACCTGGAGGAAAGGACTCACGTCAAGTTTCCTTGTAGCTCTAGAGCGTCTCAGGAGGAGCTCCCACCCAGGCTATGAAAGCACCCTGTTGATTTAGAAACAACTCGTTCCCTGCCCAGAGCCCTGCCTACAGTGACTAGAAACTTGTCCAAAACACTGGTATTTAGGTAGGTTCAAGGCGGCATGAATGGAGCTTTCAAAATGGGAAAGCAAGCCTTGTGCCATCAGGTCTCCGTTTCCAGTGAACACGCAGCCTACCTCCTTGTGATTTCTACCAAGTTACTATACACTCTAGCTACACACTGGTCCCTTCCCTGAATAACGTGTTCTTGGCACGGAGTTCTGCATGTAGCGAACTGCCTCTCCCAAGGAATGCTCTAGGTTCGCTATAGGGGCTTAGCCTCTTCTAAATCCCTGCAGTGTAAGAGGAAGAACTGTGCTTTGGTTACAGCAGGAACGCAAGGCAACTTTCTCCTGTAAGTATGGGGTCTTAAGGTATGACTTTGTAGAAGGAATGTGAAACAGTATTGGTTTCTCAGTGCCGCTCAGCCTAGGGCATTGAGGCAGATATGCATGACATGTAGACGTGAGACAACCGATGGCCCGGAGCTGTTGGAGTGCTGAGGAAATCTAGCTCTCCCAAGGAGGCGTGCAGTGTGTTGCCCTACACTTAGCATATTGAGAGTGACTGGGAAAGGTTTCCGGGCCTGGATGTTTCTTAGCTTCCCAGTCGAGCATGCCGGTCCTCGGTGTTCTTGCAGGGAATAGGGTGCCCACGAGAGTTACTAGGTGTCTTCATAAGCGTACTAAGGTTAAAAGAAAGCCGAACTGCAACTCATGTCTCCAGGAAACTGCTCCACGCTTCGGCTTCAGCGGGCCTATTCAAGGCTTTACCTTGAGGAAACGACTCACGTCAAGTTTCCTTTGAGCTCTAGAGCGGCTCAGGTGGAGCTCCCACCCAGGCTACGAAAGCACCCTGTTGATTTAGAAAAAACTCGTTCCCTTCCCAGAGCCCTGCCTACAGTGACTAGAAACTCGTCCAAAACACTGGTATTTAGGTAGGTTCAAGGCGGCATGAATGGAGCTTTGAAAATGGGAAAGCAAGCCTTGTGCCATCAGGTCCCCGTTTCCAGTGAACACGCAGCCTACCCCCTTGTGGTTTCTACCAAGTAAATATTCCCTCAAACTACACAGTGGTCCCTTCCCTGAAGAATGTTTTCTTGGCACGGAGTTCTGCATGTAGCGAACTGCCTCTCCCAAGGAACGCTTTGGTAACGCTATCGGGGCTTAGGCTCTTCTAAAACCCTGCCGTGTAAGAGGAAGAACTGTGCTTTGGTTACAGGAGGAACGCAAGCCGAGTTTCTCCTGTAAGTGTGGGGCCTCAAGGTATGACTTTGTGGAAGGAATGCGAAGCAGTTTTGATTTCTCCGTGCCGCTCAGCCTAGGGCATTGAGGCAATTTGCATGACATGTAGGACGTGAGAGAACAGATTACATGGAGCTGTTGGAGTGCTGAGGAAATGTAGCTCTCCCAAGGAAGAGTGCAGTGTGTTGCCCTACACTTAACATACACAGAGTGACTGGGAAAGGTATCCGGGCCTGGAGGTTTCTTAGCAACCCAGTGGAGCCTGCCGGTACTCGGTGTTCTTGCACGGAATCGGGTGCCCAGCGAGATCCTAGGTGTCTTGCAAAGCGTACTAACGTTAAAAGAAAGGAGAACTGCAAGTAATGTCTCAAGGCAACTGCTCCACGTTCCGCTTCAGCAGGGATATTCAAGGCTTTACCTGGAGGAAAGGACTCACGTCAAGTTTCCTTGTAGCTCTAGAGCGTCTCAGGAGGAGCTCCCACCCAGGCTATGAAAGCACCCTGTTGATTTAGAAACAACTCGTTCCCTGCCCAGAGCCCTGCCTACAGTGACTAGAAACTTGTCCAAAACACTGGTATTTAGGTAGGTTCAAGGCGGCATGAATGGAGCTTTCAAAATGGGAAAGCAAGCCTTGTGCCATCAGGTCTCCGTTTCCAGTGAACACGCAGCCTACCTCCTTGTGATTTCTACCAAGTTACTATACACTCTAGCTACACACTGGTCCCTTCCCTGAATAACGTGTTCTTGGCACGGAGTTCTGCATGTAGCGAACTGCCTCTCCCAAGGAATGCTCTAGGTTCGCTATAGGGGCTTAGCCTCTTCTAAATCCCTGCAGTGTAAGAGGAAGAACTGTGCTTTGGTTACAGCAGGAACGCAAGGCAACTTTCTCCTGTAAGTATGGGGTCTTAAGGTATGACTTTGTAGAAGGAATGTGAAACAGTATTGGTTTCTCAGTGCCGCTCAGCCTAGGGCATTGAGGCAGATATGCATGACATGTAGACGTGAGACAACCGATGGCCCGGAGCTGTTGGAGTGCTGAGGAAATCTAGCTCTCCCAAGGAGGCGTGCAGTGTGTTGCCCTACACTTAGCATATTGAGAGTGACTGGGAAAGGTTTCCGGGCCTGGATGTTTCTTAGCTTCCCAGTCGAGCATGCCGGTCCTCGGTGTTCTTGCAGGGAATAGGGTGCCCACGAGAGTTACTAGGTGTCTTCATAAGCGTACTAAGGTTAAAAGAAAGCCGAACTGCAACTCATGTCTCCAGGAAACTGCTCCACGCTTCGGCTTCAGCGGGCCTATTCAAGGCTTTACCTTGAGGAAACGACTCACGTCAAGTTTCCTTTGAGCTCTAGAGCGGCTCAGGTGGAGCTCCCACCCAGGCTACGAAAGCACCCTGTTGATTTAGAAAAAACTCGTTCCCTTCCCAGAGCCCTGCCTACAGTGACTAGAAACTCGTCCAAAACACTGGTATTTAGGTAGGTTCAAGGCGGCATGAATGGAGCTTTGAAAATGGGAAAGCAAGCCTTGTGCCATCAGGTCCCCGTTTCCAGTGAACACGCAGCCTACCCCCTTGTGGTTTCTACCAAGTAAATATTCCCTCAAACTACACAGTGGTCCCTTCCCTGAAGAATGTTTTCTTGGCACGGAGTTCTGCATGTAGCGAACTGCCTCTCCCAAGGAACGCTTTGGTAACGCTATCGGGGCTTAGGCTCTTCTAAAACCCTGCCGTGTAAGAGGAAGAACTGTGCTTTGGTTACAGCAGGAACGCAAGCCGAGTTTCTCCTGTAAGTGTGGGGCCTCAAGGTATGACTTTGTGGAAGGAATGCGAAGCAGTTTTGATTTCTCCGTGCCGCTCAGCCTAGGGCATTGAGGCAATTTGCATGACATGTAGGACGTGAGAGAACAGATTACATGGAGCTGTTGGAGTGCTGAGGAAATGTAGCTCTCCCAAGGAAGAGTGCAGTGTGTTGCCCTACACTTAACATACACAGAGTGACTGGGAAAGGTATCCGGGCCTGGAGGTTTCTTAGCAACCCAGTGGAGCCTGCCGGTACTCGGTGTTCTTGCACGGAATCGGGTGCCCAGCGAGATCCTAGGTGTCTTGCAAAGCGTACTAACGTTAAAAGAAAGGAGAACTGCAAGTAATGTCTCAAGGCAACTGCTCCACGTTCCGCTTCAGCAGGGATATTCAAGGCTTTACCTGGAGGAAAGGACTCACGTCAAGTTTCCTTGTAGCTCTAGAGCGTCTCAGGAGGAGCTCCCACCCAGGCTATGAAAGCACCCTGTTGATTTAGAAACAACTCGTTCCCTGCCCAGAGCCCTGCCTACAGTGACTAGAAACTTGTCCAAAACACTGGTATTTAGGTAGGTTCAAGGCGGCATGAATGGAGCTTTCAAAATGGGAAAGCAAGCCTTGTGTCATCAGGTCTCCGTTTCCAGTGAACACGCAGCCTACCTCCTTGTGATTTCTACCAAGTTACTATACACTCTAGCTACACACTGGTCCCTTCCCTGAATAACGTGTTCTTGGCACGGAGTTCTGCATGTAGCGAACTGCCTCTCCCAAGGAATGCTCTAGGTTCGCTATAGGGGCTTAGCCTCTTCTAAATCCCTGCAGTGTAAGAGGAAGAACTGTGCTTTGGTTACAGCAGGAACGCAAGGCAACTTTCTCCTGTAAGTATGGGGTCTTAAGGTATGACTTTGTAGAAGGAATGTGAAACAGTATTGGTTTCTCAGTGCCGCTCAGCCTAGGGCATTGAGGCAGATATGCATGACATGTAGACGTGAGACAACCGATGGCCCGGAGCTGTTGGAGTGCTGAGGAAATCTAGCTCTCCCAAGGAGGCGTGCAGTGTGTTGCCCTACACTTAGCATATTGAGAGTGACTGGGAAAGGTTTCCGGGCCTGGATGTTTCTTAGCTTCCCAGTCGAGCATGCCGGTCCTCGGTGTTCTTGCAGGGAATAGGGTGCCCACGAGAGTTACTAGGTGTCTTCATAAGCGTACTAAGGTTAAAAGAAAGCCGAACTGCAACTCATGTCTCCAGGAAACTGCTCCACGCTTCGGCTTCAGCGGGGCTATTCAAGGCTTTACCTTGAGGAAAAGACTCACGTCAAGTTTCCTTTGAGCTCTAGAGCGGCTCAGGTGGAGCTCCCACCCAGGCTACGAAAGCACCCTGTTGATTTAGAAAAAACTCGTTCCCTTCCCAGAGCCCTGCCTACAGTGACTAGAAACTCGTCCAAAACACTGGTATTTAGGTAGGTTCAAGGCGGCATGAATGGAGCTTTGAAAATGGGAAAGCAAGCCTTGTGCCATCAGGTCCCCGTTTCCAGTGAACACGCAGCCTACCCCCTTGTGGTTTCTACCAAGTAAATATTCCCTCAAACTACACAGTGGTCCCTTCCCTGAAGAATGTTTTCTTGGCACGGAGTTCTGCATGTAGCGAACTGCCTCTCCCAAGGAACGCTTTGGTAACGCTATCGGGGCTTAGGCTCTTCTAAAACCCTGCCGTGTAAGAGGAAGAACTGTGCTTTGGTTACAGGAGGAACGCAAGCCGAGTTTCTCCTGTAAGTGTGGGGCCTCAAGGTATGACTTTGTGGAAGGAATGCGAAGCAGTTTTGATTTCTCCGTGCCGCTCAGCCTAGGGCATTGAGGCAATTTGCATGACATGTAGGACGTGAGAGAACAGATTACATGGAGCTGTTGGAGTGCTGAGGAAATGTAGCTCTCCCAAGGAAGAGTGCAGTGTGTTGCCCTACACTTAACATACACAGAGTGACTGGGAAAGGTATCCGGGCCTGGAGGTTTCTTAGCAACCCAGTGGAGCCTGCCGGTACTCGGTGTTCTTGCACGGAATCGGGTGCCCAGCGAGATCCTAGGTGTCTTGCAAAGCGTACTAACGTTAAAAGAAAGGAGAACTGCAAGTAATGTCTCAAGGCAACTGCTCCACGTTCCGCTTCAGCAGGGATATTCAAGGCTTTACCTGGAGGAAAGGACTCACGTCAAGTTTCCTTGTAGCTCTAGAGCGTCTCAGGAGGAGCTCCCACCCAGGCTATGAAAGCACCCTGTTGATTTAGAAACAACTCGTTCCCTGCCCAGAGCCCTGCCTACAGTGACTAGAAACTTGTCCAAAACACTGGTATTTAGGTAGGTTCAAGGCGGCATGAATGGAGCTTTCAAAATGGGAAAGCAAGCCTTGTGCCATCAGGTCTCCGTTTCCAGTGAACACGCAGCCTACCTCCTTGTGATTTCTACCAAGTTACTATACACTCTAGCTACACACTGGTCCCTTCCCTGAATAACGTGTTCTTGGCACGGAGTTCTGCATGTAGCGAACTGCCTCTCCCAAGGAATGCTCTAGGTTCGCTATAGGGGCTTAGCCTCTTCTAAATCCCTGCAGTGTAAGAGGAAGAACTGTGCTTTGGTTACAGCAGGAACGCAAGGCAACTTTCTCCTGTAAGTATGGGGTCTTAAGGTATGACTTTGTAGAAGGAATGTGAAACAGTATTGGTTTCTCAGTGCCGCTCAGCCTAGGGCATTGAGGCAGATATGCATGACATGTAGACGTGAGACAACCGATGGCCCGGAGCTGTTGGAGTGCTGAGGAAATCTAGCTCTCCCAAGGAGGCGTGCAGTGTGTTGCCCTACACTTAGCATATTGAGAGTGACTGGGAAAGGTTTCCGGGCCTGGATGTTTCTTAGCTTCCCAGTCGAGCATGCCGGTCCTCGGTGTTCTTGCAAGGAATAGGGTGCCCACGAGAGTTACTAGGTGTCTTCATAAGCGTACTAAGGTTAAAAGAAAGCCGAACTGCAACTCATGTCTCCAGGAAACTGCTCCACGCTTCGGCTTCAGCGGGCCTATTCAAGGCTTTACCTTGAGGAAACGACTCACGTCAAGTTTCCTTTGAGCTCTAGAGCGGCTCAGGTGGAGCTCCCACCCAGGCTACGAAAGCACCCTGTTGATTTAGAAAAAACTCGTTCCCTTCCCAGAGCCCTGCCTACAGTGACTAGAAACTCGTCCAAAACACTGGTATTTAGGTAGGTTCAAGGCGGCATGAATGGAGCTTTGAAAATGGGAAAGCAAGCCTTGTGCCATCAGGTCCCCGTTTCCAGTGAACACGCAGCCTACCCCCTTGTGGTTTCTACCAAGTAAATATTCCCTCAAACTACACAGTGGTCCCTTCCCTGAAGAATGTTTTCTTGGCACGGAGTTCTGCATGTAGCGAACTGCCTCTCCCAAGGAACGCTTTGGTAACGCTATCGGGGCTTAGGCTCTTCTAAAACCCTGCCGTGTAAGAGGAAGAACTGTGCTTTGGTTACAGGAGGAACGCAAGCCGAGTTTCTCCTGTAAGTGTGGGGCCTCAGGGTATGACTTTGTGGAAGGAATGCGAAGCAGTTTTGATTTCTCCGTGCCGCTCAGCCTAGGGCATTGAGGCAATTTGCATGACATGTAGGACGTGAGAGAACAGATTACATGGAGCTGTTGGAGTGCTGAGGAAATGTAGCTCTCCCAAGGAAGAGTGCAGTGTGTTGCCCTACACTTAACATACACAGAGTGACTGGGAAAGGTATCCGGGCCTGGAGGTTTCTTAGCAACCCAGTGGAGCCTGCCGGTACTCGGTGTTCTTGCACGGAATCGGGTGCCCAGCGAGATCCTAGGTGTCTTGCAAAGCGTACTAACGTTAAAAGAAAGGAGAACTGCAAGTAATGTCTCAAGGCAACTGCTCCACGTTCCGCTTCAGCAGGGATATTCAAGGCTTTACCTGGAGGAAAGGACTCACGTCAAGTTTCCTTGTAGCTCTAGAGCGTCTCAGGAGGAGCTCCCACCCAGGCTATGAAAGCACCCTGTTGATTTAGAAACAACTCGTTCCCTGCCCAGAGCCCTGCCTACAGTGACTAGAAACTTGTCCAAAACACTGGTATTTAGGTAGGTTCAAGGCGGCATGAATGGAGCTTTCAAAATGGGAAAGCAAGCCTTGTGCCATCAGGTCTCCGTTTCCAGTGAACACGCAGCCTACCTCCTTGTGATTTCTACCAAGTTACTATACACTCTAGCTACACACTGGTCCCTTCCCTGAATAACGTGTTCTTGGCACGGAGTTCTGCATGTAGCGAACTGCCTCTCCCAAGGAATGCTCTAGGTTCGCTATAGGGGCTTAGCCTCTTCTAAATCCCTGCAGTGTAAGAGGAAGAACTGTGCTTTGGTTACAGCAGGAACGCAAGGCAACTTTCTCCTGTAAGTATGGGGTCTTAAGGTATGACTTTGTAGAAGGAATGTGAAACAGTATTGGTTTCTCAGTGCCGCTCAGCCTAGGGCATTGAGGCAGATATGCATGACATGTAGACGTGAGACAACCGATGGCCCGGAGCTGTTGGAGTGCTGAGGAAATCTAGCTCTCCCAAGGAGGCGTGCAGTGTGTTGCCCTACACTTAGCATATTGAGAGTGACTGGGAAAGGTTTCCGGGCCTGGATGTTTCTTAGCTTCCCAGTCGAGCATGCCGGTCCTCGGTGTTCTTGCAGGGAATAGGGTGCCCACGAGAGTTACTAGGTGTCTTCATAAGCGTACTAAGGTTAAAAGAAAGCCGAACTGCAACTCATGTCTCCAGGAAACTGCTCCACGCTTCGGCTTCAGCGGGCCTATTCAAGGCTTTACCTTGAGGAAACGACTCACGTCAAGTTTCCTTTGAGCTCTAGAGCGGCTCAGGTGGAGCTCCCACCCAGGCTACGAAAGCACCCTGTTGATTTAGAAAAAACTCGTTCCCTTCCCAGAGCCCTGCCTACAGTGACTAGAAACTCGTCCAAAACACTGGTATTTAGGTAGGTTCAAGGCGGCATGAATGGAGCTTTGAAAATGGGAAAGCAAGCCTTGTGCCATCAGGTCCCCGTTTCCAGTGAACACGCAGCCTACCCCCTTGTGGTTTCTACCAAGTAAATATTCCCTCAAACTACACAGTGGTCCCTTCCCTGAAGAATGTTTTCTTGGCACGGAGTTCTGCATGTAGCGAACTGCCTCTCCCAAGGAACGCTTTGGTAACGCTATCGGGGCTTAGGCTCTTCTAAAACCCTGCCGTGTAAGAGGAAGAACTGTGCTTTGGTTACAGGAGGAACGCAAGCCGAGTTTCTCCTGTAAGTGTGGGGCCTCAGGGTATGACTTTGTGGAAGGAATGCGAAGCAGTTTTGATTTCTCCGTGCCGCTCAGCCTAGGGCATTGAGGCAATTTGCATGACATGTAGGACGTGAGAGAACAGATTACATGGAGCTGTTGGAGTGCTGAGGAAATGTAGCTCTCCCAAGGAAGAGTGCAGTGTGTTGCCCTACACTTAACATACACAGAGTGACTGGGAAAGGTATCCGGGCCTGGAGGTTTCTTAGCAACCCAGTGGAGCCTGCCGGTACTCGGTGTTCTTGCACGGAATCGGGTGCCCAGCGAGATCCTAGGTGTCTTGCAAAGCGTACTAACGTTAAAAGAAAGGAGAACTGCAAGTAATGTCTCAAGGCAACTGCTCCACGTTCCGCTTCAGCAGGGATATTCAAGGCTTTACCTGGAGGAAAGGACTCACGTCAAGTTTCCTTGTAGCTCTAGAGCGTCTCAGGAGGAGCTCCCACCCAGGCTATGAAAGCACCCTGTTGATTTAGAAACAACTCGTTCCCTGCCCAGAGCCCTGCCTACAGTGACTAGAAACTTGTCCAAAACACTGGTATTTAGGTAGGTTCAAGGCGGCATGAATGGAGCTTTCAAAATGGGAAAGCAAGCCTTGTGCCATCAGGTCTCCGTTTCCAGTGAACACGCAGCCTACCTCCTTGTGATTTCTACCAAGTTACTATACACTCTAGCTACACACTGGTCCCTTCCCTGAATAACGTGTTCTTGGCACGGAGTTCTGCATGTAGCGAACTGCCTCTCCCAAGGAATGCTCTAGGTTCGCTATAGGGGCTTAGCCTCTTCTAAATCCCTGCAGTGTAAGAGGAAGAACTGTGCTTTGGTTACAGCAGGAACGCAAGGCAACTTTCTCCTGTAAGTATGGGGTCTTAAGGTATGACTTTGTAGAAGGAATGTGAAACAGTATTGGTTTCTCAGTGCCGCTCAGCCTAGGGCATTGAGGCAGATATGCATGACATGTAGACGTGAGACAACCGATGGCCCGGAGCTGTTGGAGTGCTGAGGAAATCTAGCTCTCCCAAGGAGGCGTGCAGTGTGTTGCCCTACACTTAGCATATTGAGAGTGACTGGGAAAGGTTTCCGGGCCTGGATGTTTCTTAGCTTCCCAGTCGAGCATGCCGGTCCTCGGTGTTCTTGCAGGGAATAGGGTGCCCACGAGAGTTACTAGGTGTCTTCATAAGCGTACTAAGGTTAAAAGAAAGCCGAACTGCAACTCATGTCTCCAGGAAACTGCTCCACGCTTCGGCTTCAGCGGGGCTATTCAAGGCTTTACCTTGAGGAAACGACTCACGTCAAGTTTCCTTTGAGCTCTAGAGCGGCTCAGGTGGAGCTCCCACCCAGGCTACGAAAGCACCCTGTTGATTTAGAAAAAACTCGTTCCCTTCCCAGAGCCCTGCCTACAGTGACTAGAAACTCGTCCAAAACACTGGTATTTAGGTAGGTTCAAGGCGGCATGAATGGAGCTTTGAAAATGGGAAAGCAAGCCTTGTGCCATCAGGTCCCCGTTTCCAGTGAACACGCAGCCTACCCCCTTGTGGTTTCTACCAAGTAAATATTCCCTCAAACTACACAGTGGTCCCTTCCCTGAAGAATGTTTTCTTGGCACGGAGTTCTGCATGTAGCGAACTGCCTCTCCCAAGGAACGCTTTGGTAACGCTATCGGGGCTTAGGCTCTTCTAAAACCCTGCCGTGTAAGAGGAAGAACTGTGCTTTGGTTACAGGAGGAACGCAAGCCGAGTTTCTCCTGTAAGTGTGGGGCCTCAAGGTATGACTTTGTGGAAGGAATGCGAAGCAGTTTTGATTTCTCCGTGCCGCTCAGCCTAGGGCATTGAGGCAATTTGCATGACATGTAGGACGTGAGAGAACAGATTACATGGAGCTGTTGGAGTGCTGAGGAAATGTAGCTCTCCCAAGGAAGAGTGCAGTGTGTTGCCCTACACTTAACATACACAGAGTGACTGGGAAAGGTATCCGGGCCTGGAGGTTTCTTAGCAACCCAGTGGAGCCTGCCGGTACTCGGTGTTCTTGCACGGAATCGGGTGCCCAGCGAGATCCTAGGTGTCTTGCAAAGCGTACTAACGTTAAAAGAAAGGAGAACTGCAAGTAATGTCTCAAGGCAACTGCTCCACGTTCCGCTTCAGCAGGGATATTCAAGGCTTTACCTGGAGGAAAGGACTCACGTCAAGTTTCCTTGTAGCTCTAGAGCGTCTCAGGAGGAGCTCCCACCCAGGCTATGAAAGCACCCTGTTGATTTAGAAACAACTCGTTCCCTGCCCAGAGCCCTGCCTACAGTGACTAGAAACTTGTCCAAAACACTGGTATTTAGGTAGGTTCAAGGCGGCATGAATGGAGCTTTCAAAATGGGAAAGCAAGCCTTGTGCCATCAGGTCTCCGTTTCCAGTGAACACGCAGCCTACCTCCTTGTGATTTCTACCAAGTTACTATACACTCTAGCTACACACTGGTCCCTTCCCTGAATAACGTGTTCTTGGCACGGAGTTCTGCATGTAGCGAACTGCCTCTCCCAAGGAATGCTCTAGGTTCGCTATAGGGGCTTAGCCTCTTCTAAATCCCTGCAGTGTAAGAGGAAGAACTGTGCTTTGGTTACAGCAGGAACGCAAGGCAACTTTCTCCTGTAAGTATGGGGTCTTAAGGTATGACTTTGTAGAAGGAATGTGAAACAGTATTGGTTTCTCAGTGCCGCTCAGCCTAGGGCATTGAGGCAGATATGCATGACATGTAGACGTGAGACAACCGATGGCCCGGAGCTGTTGGAGTGCTGAGGAAATCTAGCTCTCCCAAGGAGGCGTGCAGTGTGTTGCCCTACACTTAGCATATTGAGAGTGACTGGGAAAGGTTTCCGGGCCTGGATGTTTCTTAGCTTCCCAGTCGAGCATGCCGGTCCTCGGTGTTCTTGCAGGGAATAGGGTGCCCACGAGAGTTACTAGGTGTCTTCATAAGCGTACTAAGGTTAAAAGAAAGCCGAACTGCAACTCATGTCTCCAGGAAACTGCTCCACGCTTCGGCTTCAGCGGGGCTATTCAAGGCTTTACCTTGAGGAAACGACTCACGTCAAGTTTCCTTTGAGCTCTAGAGCGGCTCAGGTGGAGCTCCCACCCAGGCTACGAAAGCACCCTGTTGATTTAGAAAAAACTCGTTCCCTTCCCAGAGCCCTGCCTACAGTGACTAGAAACTCGTCCAAAACACTGGTATTTAGGTAGGTTCAAGGCGGCATGAATGGAGCTTTGAAAATGGGAAAGCAAGCCTTGTGCCATCAGGTCCCCGTTTCCAGTGAACACGCAGCCTACCCCCTTGTGGTTTCTACCAAGTAAATATTCCCTCAAACTACACAGTGGTCCCTTCCCTGAAGAATGTTTTCTTGGCACGGAGTTCTGCATGTAGCGAACTGCCTCTCCCAAGGAACGCTTTGGTAACGCTATCGGGGCTTAGGCTCTTCTAAAACCCTGCCGTGTAAGAGGAAGAACTGTGCTTTGGTTACAGGAGGAACGCAAGCCGAGTTTCTCCTGTAAGTGTGGGGCCTCAAGGTATGACTTTGTGGAAGGAATGCGAAGCAGTTTTGATTTCTCCGTGCCGCTCAGCCTAGGGCATTGAGGCAATTTGCATGACATGTAGGACGTGAGAGAACAGATTACATGGAGCTGTTGGAGTGCTGAGGAAATGTAGCTCTCCCAAGGAAGAGTGCAGTGTGTTGCCCTACACTTAACATACACAGAGTGACTGGGAAAGGTATCCGGGCCTGGAGGTTTCTTAGCAACCCAGTGGAGCCTGCCGGTACTCGGTGTTCTTGCACGGAATCGGGTGCCCAGCGAGATCCTAGGTGTCTTGCAAAGCGTACTAACGTTAAAAGAAAGGAGAACTGCAAGTAATGTCTCAAGGCAACTGCTCCACGTTCCGCTTCAGCAGGGATATTCAAGGCTTTACCTGGAGGAAAGGACTCACGTCAAGTTTCCTTGTAGCTCTAGAGCGTCTCAGGAGGAGCTCCCACCCAGGCTATGAAAGCACCCTGTTGATTTAGAAACAACTCGTTCCCTGCCCAGAGCCCTGCCTACAGTGACTAGAAACTTGTCCAAAACACTGGTATTTAGGTAGGTTCAAGGCGGCATGAATGGAGCTTTCAAAATGGGAAAGCAAGCCTTGTGCCATCAGGTCTCCGTTTCCAGTGAACACGCAGCCTACCTCCTTGTGATTTCTACCAAGTTACTATACACTCTAGCTACACACTGGTCCCTTCCCTGAATAACGTGTTCTTGGCACGGAGTTCTGCATGTAGCGAACTGCCTCTCCCAAGGAATGCTCTAGGTTCGCTATAGGGGCTTAGCCTCTTCTAAATCCCTGCAGTGTAAGAGGAAGAACTGTGCTTTGGTTACAGCAGGAACGCAAGGCAACTTTCTCCTGTAAGTATGGGGTCTTAAGGTATGACTTTGTAGAAGGAATGTGAAACAGTATTGGTTTCTCAGTGCCGCTCAGCCTAGGGCATTGAGGCAGATATGCATGACATGTAGACGTGAGACAACCGATGGCCCGGAGCTGTTGGAGTGCTGAGGAAATCTAGCTCTCCCAAGGAGGCGTGCAGTGTGTTGCCCTACACTTAGCATATTGAGAGTGACTGGGAAAGGTTTCCGGGCCTGGATGTTTCTTAGCTTCCCAGTCGAGCATGCCGGTCCTCGGTGTTCTTGCAGGGAATAGGGTGCCCACGAGAGTTACTAGGTGTCTTCATAAGCGTACTAAGGTTAAAAGAAAGCCGAACTGCAACTCATGTCTCCAGGAAACTGCTCCACGCTTCGGCTTCAGCGGGCCTATTCAAGGCTTTACCTTGAGGAAACGACTCACGTCAAGTTTCCTTTGAGCTCTAGAGCGGCTCAGGTGGAGCTCCCACCCAGGCTACGAAAGCACCCTGTTGATTTAGAAAAAACTCGTTCCCTTCCCAGAGCCCTGCCTACAGTGACTAGAAACTCGTCCAAAACACTGGTATTTAGGTAGGTTCAAGGCGGCATGAATGGAGCTTTGAAAATGGGAAAGCAAGCCTTGTGCCATCAGGTCCCCGTTTCCAGTGAACACGCAGCCTACCCCCTTGTGGTTTCTACCAAGTAAATATTCCCTCAAACTACACAGTGGTCCCTTCCCTGAAGAATGTTTTCTTGGCACGGAGTTCTGCATGTAGCGAACTGCCTCTCCCAAGGAACGCTTTGGTAACGCTATCGGGGCTTAGGCTCTTCTAAAACCCTGCCGTGTAAGAGGAAGAACTGTGCTTTGGTTACAGGAGGAACGCAAGCCGAGTTTCTCCTGTAAGTGTGGGGCCTCAGGGTATGACTTTGTGGAAGGAATGCGAAGCAGTTTTGATTTCTCCGTGCCGCTCAGCCTAGGGCATTGAGGCAATTTGCATGACATGTAGGACGTGAGAGAACAGATTACATGGAGCTGTTGGAGTGCTGAGGAAATGTAGCTCTCCCAAGGAAGAGTGCAGTGTGTTGCCCTACACTTAACATACACAGAGTGACTGGGAAAGGTATCCGGGCCTGGAGGTTTCTTAGCAACCCAGTGGAGCCTGCCGGTACTCGGTGTTCTTGCACGGAATCGGGTGCCCAGCGAGATCCTAGGTGTCTTGCAAAGCGTACTAACGTTAAAAGAAAGGAGAACTGCAAGTAATGTCTCAAGGCAACTGCTCCACGTTCCGCTTCAGCAGGGATATTCAAGGCTTTACCTGGAGGAAAGGACTCACGTCAAGTTTCCTTGTAGCTCTAGAGCGTCTCAGGAGGAGCTCCCACCCAGGCTATGAAAGCACCCTGTTGATTTAGAAACAACTCGTTCCCTGCCCAGAGCCCTGCCTACAGTGACTAGAAACTTGTCCAAAACACTGGTATTTAGGTAGGTTCAAGGCGGCATGAATGGAGCTTTCAAAATGGGAAAGCAAGCCTTGTGCCATCAGGTCTCCGTTTCCAGTGAACACGCAGCCTACCTCCTTGTGATTTCTACCAAGTTACTATACACTCTAGCTACACACTGGTCCCTTCCCTGAATAACGTGTTCTTGGCACGGAGTTCTGCATGTAGCGAACTGCCTCTCCCAAGGAATGCTCTAGGTTCGCTATAGGGGCTTAGCCTCTTCTAAATCCCTGCAGTGTAAGAGGAAGAACTGTGCTTTGGTTACAGCAGGAACGCAAGGCAACTTTCTCCTGTAAGTATGGGGTCTTAAGGTATGACTTTGTAGAAGGAATGTGAAACAGTATTGGTTTCTCAGTGCCGCTCAGCCTAGGGCATTGAGGCAGATATGCATGACATGTAGACGTGAGACAACCGATGGCCCGGAGCTGTTGGAGTGCTGAGGAAATCTAGCTCTCCCAAGGAGGCGTGCAGTGTGTTGCCCTACACTTAGCATATTGAGAGTGACTGGGAAAGGTTTCCGGGCCTGGATGTTTCTTAGCTTCCCAGTCGAGCATGCCGGTCCTCGGTGTTCTTGCAGGGAATAGGGTGCCCACGAGAGTTACTAGGTGTCTTCATAAGCGTACTAAGGTTAAAAGAAAGCCGAACTGCAACTCATGTCTCCAGGAAACTGCTCCACGCTTCGGCTTCAGCGGGCCTATTCAAGGCTTTACCTTGAGGAAACGACTCACGTCAAGTTTCCTTTGAGCTCTAGAGCGGCTCAGGTGGAGCTCCCACCCAGGCTACGAAAGCACCCTGTTGATTTAGAAAAAACTCGTTCCCTTCCCAGAGCCCTGCCTACAGTGACTAGAAACTCGTCCAAAACACTGGTATTTAGGTAGGTTCAAGGCGGCATGAATGGAGCTTTGAAAATGGGAAAGCAAGCCTTGTGCCATCAGGTCCCCGTTTCCAGTGAACACGCAGCCTACCCCCTTGTGGTTTCTACCAAGTAAATATTCCCTCAAACTACACAGTGGTCCCTTCCCTGAAGAATGTTTTCTTGGCACGGAGTTCTGCATGTAGCGAACTGCCTCTCCCAAGGAACGCTTTGGTAACGCTATCGGGGCTTAGGCTCTTCTAAAACCCTGCCGTGTAAGAGGAAGAACTGTGCTTTGGTTACAGGAGGAACGCAAGCCGAGTTTCTCCTGTAAGTGTGGGGCCTCAGGGTATGACTTTGTGGAAGGAATGCGAAGCAGTTTTGATTTCTCCGTGCCGCTCAGCCTAGGGCATTGAGGCAATTTGCATGACATGTAGGACGTGAGAGAACAGATTACATGGAGCTGTTGGAGTGCTGAGGAAATGTAGCTCTCCCAAGGAAGAGTGCAGTGTGTTGCCCTACACTTAACATACACAGAGTGACTGGGAAAGGTATCCGGGCCTGGAGGTTTCTTAGCAACCCAGTGGAGCCTGCCGGTACTCGGTGTTCTTGCACGGAATCGGGTGCCCAGCGAGATCCTAGGTGTCTTGCAAAGCGTACTAACGTTAAAAGAAAGGAGAACTGCAAGTAATGTCTCAAGGCAACTGCTCCACGTTCCGCTTCAGCAGGGATATTCAAGGCTTTACCTGGAGGAAAGGACTCACGTCAAGTTTCCTTGTAGCTCTAGAGCGTCTCAGGAGGAGCTCCCACCCAGGCTATGAAAGCACCCTGTTGATTTAGAAACAACTCGTTCCCTGCCCAGAGCCCTGCCTACAGTGACTAGAAACTTGTCCAAAACACTGGTATTTAGGTAGGTTCAAGGCGGCATGAATGGAGCTTTCAAAATGGGAAAGCAAGCCTTGTGCCATCAGGTCTCCGTTTCCAGTGAACACGCAGCCTACCTCCTTGTGATTTCTACCAAGTTACTATACACTCTAGCTACACACTGGTCCCTTCCCTGAATAACGTGTTCTTGGCACGGAGTTCTGCATGTAGCGAACTGCCTCTCCCAAGGAATGCTCTAGGTTCGCTATAGGGGCTTAGCCTCTTCTAAATCCCTGCAGTGTAAGAGGAAGAACTGTGCTTTGGTTACAGCAGGAACGCAAGGCAACTTTCTCCTGTAAGTATGGGGTCTTAAGGTATGACTTTGTAGAAGGAATGTGAAACAGTATTGGTTTCTCAGTGCCGCTCAGCCTAGGGCATTGAGGCAGATATGCATGACATGTAGACGTGAGACAACCGATGGCCCGGAGCTGTTGGAGTGCTGAGGAAATCTAGCTCTCCCAAGGAGGCGTGCAGTGTGTTGCCCTACACTTAGCATATTGAGAGTGACTGGGAAAGGTTTCCGGGCCTGGATGTTTCTTAGCTTCCCAGTCGAGCATGCCGGTCCTCGGTGTTCTTGCAGGGAATAGGGTGCCCACGAGAGTTACTAGGTGTCTTCATAAGCGTACTAAGGTTAAAAGAAAGCCGAACTGCAACTCATGTCTCCAGGAAACTGCTCCACGCTTCGGCTTCAGCGGGGCTATTCAAGGCTTTACCTTGAGGAAACGACTCACGTCAAGTTTCCTTTGAGCTCTAGAGCGGCTCAGGTGGAGCTCCCACCCAGGCTACGAAAGCACCCTGTTGATTTAGAAAAAACTCGTTCCCTTCCCAGAGCCCTGCCTACAGTGACTAGAAACTCGTCCAAAACACTGGTATTTAGGTAGGTTCAAGGCGGCATGAATGGAGCTTTGAAAATGGGAAAGCAAGCCTTGTGCCATCAGGTCCCCGTTTCCAGTGAACACGCAGCCTACCCCCTTGTGGTTTCTACCAAGTAAATATTCCCTCAAACTACACAGTGGTCCCTTCCCTGAAGAATGTTTTCTTGGCACGGAGTTCTGCATGTAGCGAACTGCCTCTCCCAAGGAACGCTTTGGTAACGCTATCGGGGCTTAGGCTCTTCTAAAACCCTGCCGTGTAAGAGGAAGAACTGTGCTTTGGTTACAGCAGGAACGCAAGCCGAGTTTCTCCTGTAAGTGTGGGGCCTCAAGGTATGACTTTGTGGAAGGAATGCGAAGCAGTTTTGATTTCTCCGTGCCGCTCAGCCTAGGGCATTGAGGCAATTTGCATGACATGTAGGACGTGAGAGAACAGATTACATGGAGCTGTTGGAGTGCTGAGGAAATGTAGCTCTCCCAAGGAAGAGTGCAGTGTGTTGCCCTACACTTAACATACACAGAGTGACTGGGAAAGGTATCCGGGCCTGGAGGTTTCTTAGCAACCCAGTGGAGCCTGCCGGTACTCGGTGTTCTTGCACGGAATCGGGTGCCCAGCGAGATCCTAGGTGTCTTGCAAAGCGTACTAACGTTAAAAGAAAGGAGAACTGCAAGTAATGTCTCAAGGCAACTGCTCCACGTTCCGCTTCAGCAGGGATATTCAAGGCTTTACCTGGAGGAAAGGACTCACGTCAAGTTTCCTTGTAGCTCTAGAGCGTCTCAGGAGGAGCTCCCACCCAGGCTATGAAAGCACCCTGTTGATTTAGAAACAACTCGTTCCCTGCCCAGAGCCCTGCCTACAGTGACTAGAAACTTGTCCAAAACACTGGTATTTAGGTAGGTTCAAGGCGGCATGAATGGAGCTTTCAAAATGGGAAAGCAAGCCTTGTGCCATCAGGTCTCCGTTTCCAGTGAACACGCAGCCTACCTCCTTGTGATTTCTACCAATTACTATACACTCTAGCTACACACTGGTCCCTTCCCTGAATAACGTGTTCTTGGCACGGAGTTCTGCATGTAGCGAACTGCCTCTCCCAAGGAATGCTCTAGGTTCGCTATAGGGGCTTAGCCTCTTCTAAATCCCTGCAGTGTAAGAGGAAGAACTGTGCTTTGGTTACAGCAGGAACGCAAGGCAACTTTCTCCTGTAAGTATGGGGTCTTAAGGTATGACTTTGTAGAAGGAATGTGAAACAGTATTGGTTTCTCAGTGCCGCTCAGCCTAGGGCATTGAGGCAGATATGCATGACATGTAGACGTGAGACAACCGATGGCCCGGAGCTGTTGGAGTGCTGAGGAAATCTAGCTCTCCCAAGGAGGCGTGCAGTGTGTTGCCCTACACTTAGCATATTGAGAGTGACTGGGAAAGGTTTCCGGGCCTGGATGTTTCTTAGCTTCCCAGTCGAGCATGCCGGTCCTCGGTGTTCTTGCAGGGAATAGGGTGCCCACGAGAGTTACTAGGTGTCTTCATAAGCGTACTAAGGTTAAAAGAAAGCCGAACTGCAACTCATGTCTCCAGGAAACTGCTCCACGCTTCGGCTTCAGCGGGCCTATTCAAGGCTTTACCTTGAGGAAACGACTCACGTCAAGTTTCCTTTGAGCTCTAGAGCGGCTCAGGTGGAGCTCCCACCCAGGCTACGAAAGCACCCTGTTGATTTAGAAAAAACTCGTTCCCTTCCCAGAGCCCTGCCTACAGTGACTAGAAACTCGTCCAAAACACTGGTATTTAGGTAGGTTCAAGGCGGCATGAATGGAGCTTTGAAAATGGGAAAGCAAGCCTTGTGCCATCAGGTCCCCGTTTCCAGTGAACACGCAGCCTACCCCCTTGTGGTTTCTACCAAGTAAATATTCCCTCAAACTACACAGTGGTCCCTTCCCTGAAGAATGTTTTCTTGGCACGGAGTTCTGCATGTAGCGAACTGCCTCTCCCAAGGAACGCTTTGGTAACGCTATCGGGGCTTAGGCTCTTCTAAAACCCTGCCGTGTAAGAGGAAGAACTGTGCTTTGGTTACAGCAGGAACGCAAGCCGAGTTTCTCCTGTAAGTGTGGGGCCTCAAGGTATGACTTTGTGGAAGGAATGCGAAGCAGTTTTGATTTCTCCGTGCCGCTCAGCCTAGGGCATTGAGGCAATTTGCATGACATGTAGGACGTGAGAGAACAGATTACATGGAGCTGTTGGAGTGCTGAGGAAATGTAGCTCTCCCAAGGAAGAGTGCAGTGTGTTGCCCTACACTTAACATACACAGAGTGACTGGGAAAGGTATCCGGGCCTGGAGGTTTCTTAGCAACCCAGTGGAGCCTGCCGGTACTCGGTGTTCTTGCACGGAATCGGGTGCCCAGCGAGATCCTAGGTGTCTTGCAAAGCGTACTAACGTTAAAAGAAAGGAGAACTGCAAGTAATGTCTCAAGGCAACTGCTCCACGTTCCGCTTCAGCAGGGATATTCAAGGCTTTACCTGGAGGAAAGGACTCACGTCAAGTTTCCTTGTAGCTCTAGAGCGTCTCAGGAGGAGCTCCCACCCAGGCTATGAAAGCACCCTGTTGATTTAGAAACAACTCGTTCCCTGCCCAGAGCCCTGCCTACAGTGACTAGAAACTTGTCCAAAACACTGGTATTTAGGTAGGTTCAAGGCGGCATGAATGGAGCTTTCAAAATGGGAAAGCAAGCCTTGTGCCATCAGGTCTCCGTTTCCAGTGAACACGCAGCCTACCTCCTTGTGATTTCTACCAAGTTACTATACACTCTAGCTACACACTGGTCCCTTCCCTGAATAACGTGTTCTTGGCACGGAGTTCTGCATGTAGCGAACTGCCTCTCCCAAGGAATGCTCTAGGTTCGCTATAGGGGCTTAGCCTCTTCTAAATCCCTGCAGTGTAAGAGGAAGAACTGTGCTTTGGTTACAGCAGGAACGCAAGGCAACTTTCTCCTGTAAGTATGGGGTCTTAAGGTATGACTTTGTAGAAGGAATGTGAAACAGTATTGGTTTCTCAGTGCCGCTCAGCCTAGGGCATTGAGGCAGATATGCATGACATGTAGACGTGAGACAACCGATGGCCCGGAGCTGTTGGAGTGCTGAGGAAATCTAGCTCTCCCAAGGAGGCGTGCAGTGTGTTGCCCTACACTTAGCATATTGAGAGTGACTGGGAAAGGTTTCCGGGCCTGGATGTTTCTTAGCTTCCCAGTCGAGCATGCCGGTCCTCGGTGTTCTTGCAGGGAATAGGGTGCCCACGAGAGTTACTAGGTGTCTTCATAAGCGTACTAAGGTTAAAAGAAAGCCGAACTGCAACTCATGTCTCCAGGAAACTGCTCCACGCTTCGGCTTCAGCGGGGCTATTCAAGGCTTTACCTTGAGGAAACGACTCACGTCAAGTTTCCTTTGAGCTCTAGAGCGGCTCAGGTGGAGCTCCCACCCAGGCTACGAAAGCACCCTGTTGATTTAGAAAAAACTCGTTCCCTTCCCAGAGCCCTGCCTACAGTGACTAGAAACTCGTCCAAAACACTGGTATTTAGGTAGGTTCAAGGCGGCATGAATGGAGCTTTGAAAATGGGAAAGCAAGCCTTGTGCCATCAGGTCCCCGTTTCCAGTGAACACGCAGCCTACCCCCTTGTGGTTTCTACCAAGTAAATATTCCCTCAAACTACACAGTGGTCCCTTCCCTGAAGAATGTTTTCTTGGCACGGAGTTCTGCATGTAGCGAACTGCCTCTCCCAAGGAACGCTTTGGTAACGCTATCGGGGCTTAGGCTCTTCTAAAACCCTGCCGTGTAAGAGGAAGAACTGTGCTTTGGTTACAGCAGGAACGCAAGCCGAGTTTCTCCTGTAAGTGTGGGGCCTCAAGGTATGACTTTGTGGAAGGAATGCGAAGCAGTTTTGATTTCTCCGTGCCGCTCAGCCTAGGGCATTGAGGCAATTTGCATGACATGTAGGACGTGAGAGAACAGATTACATGGAGCTGTTGGAGTGCTGAGGAAATGTAGCTCTCCCAAGGAAGAGTGCAGTGTGTTGCCCTACACTTAACATACACAGAGTGACTGGGAAAGGTATCCGGGCCTGGAGGTTTCTTAGCAACCCAGTGGAGCCTGCCGGTACTCGGTGTTCTTGCACGGAATCGGGTGCCCAGCGAGATCCTAGGTGTCTTGCAAAGCGTACTAACGTTAAAAGAAAGGAGAACTGCAAGTAATGTCTCAAGGCAACTGCTCCACGTTCCGCTTCAGCAGGGATATTCAAGGCTTTACCTGGAGGAAAGGACTCACGTCAAGTTTCCTTGTAGCTCTAGAGCGTCTCAGGAGGAGCTCCCACCCAGGCTATGAAAGCACCCTGTTGATTTAGAAACAACTCGTTCCCTGCCCAGAGCCCTGCCTACAGTGACTAGAAACTTGTCCAAAACACTGGTATTTAGGTAGGTTCAAGGCGGCATGAATGGAGCTTTCAAAATGGGAAAGCAAGCCTTGTGCCATCAGGTCTCCGTTTCCAGTGAACACGCAGCCTACCTCCTTGTGATTTCTACCAAGTTACTATACACTCTAGCTACACACTGGTCCCTTCCCTGAATAACGTGTTCTTGGCACGGAGTTCTGCATGTAGCGAACTGCCTCTCCCAAGGAATGCTCTAGGTTCGCTATAGGGGCTTAGCCTCTTCTAAATCCCTGCAGTGTAAGAGGAAGAACTGTGCTTTGGTTACAGCAGGAACGCAAGGCAACTTTCTCCTGTAAGTATGGGGTCTTAAGGTATGACTTTGTAGAAGGAATGTGAAACAGTATTGGTTTCTCAGTGCCGCTCAGCCTAGGGCATTGAGGCAGATATGCATGACATGTAGACGTGAGACAACCGATGGCCCGGAGCTGTTGGAGTGCTGAGGAAATCTAGCTCTCCCAAGGAGGCGTGCAGTGTGTTGCCCTACACTTAGCATATTGAGAGTGACTGGGAAAGGTTTCCGGGCCTGGATGTTTCTTAGCTTCCCAGTCGAGCATGCCGGTCCTCGGTGTTCTTGCAGGGAATAGGGTGCCCACGAGAGTTACTAGGTGTCTTCATAAGCGTACTAAGGTTAAAAGAAAGCCGAACTGCAACTCATGTCTCCAGGAAACTGCTCCACGCTTCGGCTTCAGCGGGGCTATTCAAGGCTTTACCTTGAGGAAACGACTCACGTCAAGTTTCCTTTGAGCTCTAGAGCGGCTCAGGTGGAGCTCCCACCCAGGCTACGAAAGCACCCTGTTGATTTAGAAAAAACTCGTTCCCTTCCCAGAGCCCTGCCTACAGTGACTAGAAACTCGTCCAAAACACTGGTATTTAGGTAGGTTCAAGGCGGCATGAATGGAGCTTTGAAAATGGGAAAGCAAGCCTTGTGCCATCAGGTCCCCGTTTCCAGTGAACACGCAGCCTACCCCCTTGTGGTTTCTACCAAGTAAATATTCCCTCAAACTACACAGTGGTCCCTTCCCTGAAGAATGTTTTCTTGGCACGGAGTTCTGCATGTAGCGAACTGCCTCTCCCAAGGAACGCTTTGGTAACGCTATCGGGGCTTAGGCTCTTCTAAAACCCTGCCGTGTAAGAGGAAGAACTGTGCTTTGGTTACAGCAGGAACGCAAGCCGAGTTTCTCCTGTAAGTGTGGGGCCTCAAGGTATGACTTTGTGGAAGGAATGCGAAGCAGTTTTGATTTCTCCGTGCCGCTCAGCCTAGGGCATTGAGGCAATTTGCATGACATGTAGGACGTGAGAGAACAGATTACATGGAGCTGTTGGAGTGCTGAGGAAATGTAGCTCTCCCAAGGAAGAGTGCAGTGTGTTGCCCTACACTTAACATACACAGAGTGACTGGGAAAGGTATCCGGGCCTGGAGGTTTCTTAGCAACCCAGTGGAGCCTGCCGGTACTCGGTGTTCTTGCACGGAATCGGGTGCCCAGCGAGATCCTAGGTGTCTTGCAAAGCGTACTAACGTTAAAAGAAAGGAGAACTGCAAGTAATGTCTCAAGGCAACTGCTCCACGTTCCGCTTCAGCAGGGATATTCAAGGCTTTACCTGGAGGAAAGGACTCACGTCAAGTTTCCTTGTAGCTCTAGAGCGTCTCAGGAGGAGCTCCCACCCAGGCTATGAAAGCACCCTGTTGATTTAGAAACAACTCGTTCCCTGCCCAGAGCCCTGCCTACAGTGACTAGAAACTTGTCCAAAACACTGGTATTTAGGTAGGTTCAAGGCGGCATGAATGGAGCTTTCAAAATGGGAAAGCAAGCCTTGTGCCATCAGGTCTCCGTTTCCAGTGAACACGCAGCCTACCTCCTTGTGATTTCTACCAAGTTACTATACACTCTAGCTACACACTGGTCCCTTCCCTGAATAACGTGTTCTTGGCACGGAGTTCTGCATGTAGCGAACTGCCTCTCCCAAGGAATGCTCTAGGTTCGCTATAGGGGCTTAGCCTCTTCTAAATCCCTGCAGTGTAAGAGGAAGAACTGTGCTTTGGTTACAGCAGGAACGCAAGGCAACTTTCTCCTGTAAGTATGGGGTCTTAAGGTATGACTTTGTAGAAGGAATGTGAAACAGTATTGGTTTCTCAGTGCCGCTCAGCCTAGGGCATTGAGGCAGATATGCATGACATGTAGACGTGAGACAACCGATGGCCCGGAGCTGTTGGAGTGCTGAGGAAATCTAGCTCTCCCAAGGAGGCGTGCAGTGTGTTGCCCTACACTTAGCATATTGAGAGTGACTGGGAAAGGTTTCCGGGCCTGGATGTTTCTTAGCTTCCCAGTCGAGCATGCCGGTCCTCGGTGTTCTTGCAGGGAATAGGGTGCCCACGAGAGTTACTAGGTGTCTTCATAAGCGTACTAAGGTTAAAAGAAAGCCGAACTGCAACTCATGTCTCCAGGAAACTGCTCCACGCTTCGGCTTCAGCGGGGCTATTCAAGGCTTTACCTTGAGGAAACGACTCACGTCAAGTTTCCTTTGAGCTCTAGAGCGGCTCAGGTGGAGCTCCCACCCAGGCTACGAAAGCACCCTGTTGATTTAGAAAAAACTCGTTCCCTTCCCAGAGCCCTGCCTACAGTGACTAGAAACTCGTCCAAAACACTGGTATTTAGGTAGGTTCAAGGCGGCATGAATGGAGCTTTGAAAATGGGAAAGCAAGCCTTGTGCCATCAGGTCCCCGTTTCCAGTGAACACGCAGCCTACCCCCTTGTGGTTTCTACCAAGTAAATATTCCCTCAAACTACACAGTGGTCCCTTCCCTGAAGAATGTTTTCTTGGCACGGAGTTCTGCATGTAGCGAACTGCCTCTCCCAAGGAACGCTTTGGTAACGCTATCGGGGCTTAGGCTCTTCTAAAACCCTGCCGTGTAAGAGGAAGAACTGTGCTTTGGTTACAGGAGGAACGCAAGCCGAGTTTCTCCTGTAAGTGTGGGGCCTCAAGGTATGACTTTGTGGAAGGAATGCGAAGCAGTTTTGATTTCTCCGTGCCGCTCAGCCTAGGGCATTGAGGCAATTTGCATGACATGTAGGACGTGAGAGAACAGATTACATGGAGCTGCTGGAGTGCTGAGGAAATGTAGCTCTCCCAAGGAAGAGTGCAGTGTGTTGCCCTACACTTAACATACACAGAGTGACTGGGAAAGGTATCCGGGCCTGGAGGTTTCTTAGCAACCCAGTGGAGCCTGCCGGTACTCGGTGTTCTTGCACGGAATCGGGTGCCCAGCGAGATCCTAGGTGTCTTGCAAAGCGTACTAACGTTAAAAGAAAGGAGAACTGCAAGTAATGTCTCAAGGCAACTGCTCCACGTTCCGCTTCAGCAGGGATATTCAAGGCTTTACCTGGAGGAAAGGACTCACGTCAAGTTTCCTTGTAGCTCTAGAGCGTCTCAGGAGGAGCTCCCACCCAGGCTATGAAAGCACCCTGTTGATTTAGAAACAACTCGTTCCCTGCCCAGAGCCCTGCCTACAGTGACTAGAAACTTGTCCAAAACACTGGTATTTAGGTAGGTTCAAGGCGGCATGAATGGAGCTTTCAAAATGGGAAAGCAAGCCTTGTGCCATCAGGTCTCCGTTTCCAGTGAACACGCAGCCTACCTCCTTGTGATTTCTACCAAGTTACTATACACTCTAGCTACACACTGGTCCCTTCCCTGAATAACGTGTTCTTGGCACGGAGTTCTGCATGTAGCGAACTGCCTCTCCCAAGGAATGCTCTAGGTTCGCTATAGGGGCTTAGCCTCTTCTAAATCCCTGCAGTGTAAGAGGAAGGACTGTGCTTTGGTTACAGCAGGAACGCAAGGCAACTTTCTCCTGTAAGTATGGGGTCTTAAGGTATGACTTTGTAGAAGGAATGTGAAACAGTATTGGTTTCTCAGTGCCGCTCAGCCTAGGGCATTGAGGCAGATATGCATGACATGTAGACGTGAGACAACCGATGGCCCGGAGCTGTTGGAGTGCTGAGGAAATCTAGCTCTCCCAAGGAGGCGTGCAGTGTGTTGCCCTACACTTAGCATATTGAGAGTGACTGGGAAAGGTTTCCGGGCCTGGATGTTTCTTAGCTTCCCAGTCGAGCATGCCGGTCCTCGGTGTTCTTGCAGGGAATAGGGTGCCCACGAGAGTTACTAGGTGTCTTCATAAGCGTACTAAGGTTAAAAGAAAGCCGAACTGCAACTCATGTCTCCAGGAAACTGCTCCACGCTTCGGCTTCAGCGGGGCTATTCAAGGCTTTACCTTGAGGAAACGACTCACGTCAAGTTTCCTTTGAGCTCTAGAGCGGCTCAGGTGGAGCTCCCACCCAGGCTACGAAAGCACCCTGTTGATTTAGAAAAAACTCGTTCCCTTCCCAGAGCCCTGCCTACAGTGACTAGAAACTCGTCCAAAACACTGGTATTTAGGTAGGTTCAAGGCGGCATGAATGGAGCTTTGAAAATGGGAAAGCAAGCCTTGTGCCATCAGGTCCCCGTTTCCAGTGAACACGCAGCCTACCCCCTTGTGGTTTCTACCAAGTAAATATTCCCTCAAACTACACAGTGGTCCCTTCCCTGAAGAATGTTTTCTTGGCACGGAGTTCTGCATGTAGCGAACTGCCTCTCCCAAGGAACGCTTTGGTAACGCTATCGGGGCTTAGGCTCTTCTAAAACCCTGCCGTGTAAGAGGAAGAACTGTGCTTTGGTTACAGCAGGAACGCAAGCCGAGTTTCTCCTGTAAGTGTGGGGCCTCAAGGTATGACTTTGTGGAAGGAATGCGAAGCAGTTTTGATTTCTCCGTGCCGCTCAGCCTAGGGCATTGAGGCAATTTGCATGACATGTAGGACGTGAGAGAACAGATTACATGGAGCTGTTGGAGTGCTGAGGAAATGTAGCTCTCCCAAGGAAGAGTGCAGTGTGTTGCCCTACACTTAACATACACAGAGTGACTGGGAAAGGTATCCGGGCCTGGAGGTTTCTTAGCAACCCAGTGGAGCCTGCCGGTACTCGGTGTTCTTGCACGGAATCGGGTGCCCAGCGAGATCCTAGGTGTCTTGCAAAGCGTACTAACGTTAAAAGAAAGGAGAACTGCAAGTAATGTCTCAAGGCAACTGCTCCACGTTCCGCTTCAGCAGGGATATTCAAGGCTTTACCTGGAGGAAAGGACTCACGTCAAGTTTCCTTGTAGCTCTAGAGCGTCTCAGGAGGAGCTCCCACCCAGGCTATGAAAGCACCCTGTTGATTTAGAAACAACTCGTTCCCTGCCCAGAGCCCTGCCTACAGTGACTAGAAACTTGTCCAAAACACTGGTATTTAGGTAGGTTCAAGGCGGCATGAATGGAGCTTTCAAAATGGGAAAGCAAGCCTTGTGCCATCAGGTCTCCGTTTCCAGTGAACACGCAGCCTACCTCCTTGTGATTTCTACCAAGTTACTATACACTCTAGCTACACACTGGTCCCTTCCCTGAATAACGTGTTCTTGGCACGGAGTTCTGCATGTAGCGAACTGCCTCTCCCAAGGAATGCTCTAGGTTCGCTATAGGGGCTTAGCCTCTTCTAAATCCCTGCAGTGTAAGAGGAAGGACTGTGCTTTGGTTACAGCAGGAACGCAAGGCAACTTTCTCCTGTAAGTATGGGGTCTTAAGGTATGACTTT
The DNA here is from genome assembly GCF_028564815.1 of Eubalaena glacialis. Classification (NCBI taxonomy): domain Eukaryota; kingdom Metazoa; phylum Chordata; class Mammalia; order Artiodactyla; family Balaenidae; genus Eubalaena; species Eubalaena glacialis. The sequence continues at coordinate 8,602 of NW_026871717.1, read as the reverse complement.
GTAGAAGGAATGTGAAACAGTATTGGTTTCTCAGTGCCGCTCAGCCTAGGGCATTGAGGCAGATATGCATGACATGTAGACGTGAGACAACCGATGGCCCGGAGCTGTTGGAGTGCTGAGGAAATCTAGCTCTCCCAAGGAGGCGTGCAGTGTGTTGCCCTACACTTAGCATATTGAGAGTGACTGGGAAAGGTTTCCGGGCCTGGATGTTTCTTAGCTTCCCAGTCGAGCATGCCGGTCCTCGGTGTTCTTGCAGGGAATAGGGTGCCCACGAGAGTTACTAGGTGTCTTCATAAGCGTACTAAGGTTAAAAGAAAGCCGAACTGCAACTCATGTCTCCAGGAAACTGCTCCACGCTTCGGCTTCAGCGGGCCTATTCAAGGCTTTACCTTGAGGAAACGACTCACGTCAAGTTTCCTTTGAGCTCTAGAGCGGCTCAGGTGGAGCTCCCACCCAGGCTACGAAAGCACCCTGTTGATTTAGAAAAAACTCGTTCCCTTCCCAGAGCCCTGCCTACAGTGACTAGAAACTCGTCCAAAACACTGGTATTTAGGTAGGTTCAAGGCGGCATGAATGGAGCTTTGAAAATGGGAAAGCAAGCCTTGTGCCATCAGGTCCCCGTTTCCAGTGAACACGCAGCCTACCCCCTTGTGGTTTCTACCAAGTAAATATTCCCTCAAACTACACAGTGGTCCCTTCCCTGAAGAATGTTTTCTTGGCACGGAGTTCTGCATGTAGCGAACTGCCTCTCCCAAGGAACGCTTTGGTAACGCTATCGGGGCTTAGGCTCTTCTAAAACCCTGCCGTGTAAGAGGAAGAACTGTGCTTTGGTTACAGCAGGAACGCAAGCCGAGTTTCTCCTGTAAGTGTGGGGCCTCAAGGTATGACTTTGTGGAAGGAATGCGAAGCAGTTTTGATTTCTCCGTGCCGCTCAGCCTAGGGCATTGAGGCAATTTGCATGACATGTAGGACGTGAGAGAACAGATTACATGGAGCTGTTGGAGTGCTGAGGAAATGTAGCTCTCCCAAGGAAGAGTGCAGTGTGTTGCCCTACACTTAACATACACAGAGTGACTGGGAAAGGTATCCGGGCCTGGAGGTTTCTTAGCAACCCAGTGGAGCCTGCCGGTACTCGGTGTTCTTGCACGGAATCGGGTGCCCAGCGAGATCCTAGGTGTCTTGCAAAGCGTACTAACGTTAAAAGAAAGGAGAACTGCAAGTAATGTCTCAAGGCAACTGCTCCACGTTCCGCTTCAGCAGGGATATTCAAGGCTTTACCTGGAGGAAAGGACTCACGTCAAGTTTCCTTGTAGCTCTAGAGCGTCTCAGGAGGAGCTCCCACCCAGGCTATGAAAGCACCCTGTTGATTTAGAAACAACTCGTTCCCTGCCCAGAGCCCTGCCTACAGTGACTAGAAACTTGTCCAAAACACTGGTATTTAGGTAGGTTCAAGGCGGCATGAATGGAGCTTTCAAAATGGGAAAGCAAGCCTTGTGCCATCAGGTCTCCGTTTCCAGTGAACACGCAGCCTACCTCCTTGTGATTTCTACCAAGTTACTATACACTCTAGCTACACACTGGTCCCTTCCCTGAATAACGTGTTCTTGGCACGGAGTTCTGCATGTAGCGAACTGCCTCTCCCAAGGAATGCTCTAGGTTCGCTATAGGGGCTTAGCCTCTTCTAAATCCCTGCAGTGTAAGAGGAAGAACTGTGCTTTGGTTACAGCAGGAACGCAAGGCAACTTTCTCCTGTAAGTATGGGGTCTTAAGGTATGACTTTGTAGAAGGAATGTGAAACAGTATTGGTTTCTCAGTGCCGCTCAGCCTAGGGCATTGAGGCAGATATGCATGACATGTAGACGTGAGACAACCGATGGCCCGGAGCTGTTGGAGTGCTGAGGAAATCTAGCTCTCCCAAGGAGGCGTGCAGTGTGTTGCCCTACACTTAGCATATTGAGAGTGACTGGGAAAGGTTTCCGGGCCTGGATGTTTCTTAGCTTCCCAGTCGAGCATGCCGGTCCTCGGTGTTCTTGCAGGGAATAGGGTGCCCACGAGAGTTACTAGGTGTCTTCATAAGCGTACTAAGGTTAAAAGAAAGCCGAACTGCAACTCATGTCTCCAGGAAACTGCTCCACGCTTCGGCTTCAGCGGGGCTATTCAAGGCTTTACCTTGAGGAAACGACTCACGTCAAGTTTCCTTTGAGCTCTAGAGCGGCTCAGGTGGAGCTCCCACCCAGGCTACGAAAGCACCCTGTTGATTTAGAAAAAACTCGTTCCCTTCCCAGAGCCCTGCCTACAGTGACTAGAAACTCGTCCAAAACACTGGTATTTAGGTAGGTTCAAGGCGGCATGAATGGAGCTTTGAAAATGGGAAAGCAAGCCTTGTGCCATCAGGTCCCCGTTTCCAGTGAACACGCAGCCTACCCCCTTGTGGTTTCTACCAAGTAAATATTCCCTCAAACTACACAGTGGTCCCTTCCCTGAAGAATGTTTTCTTGGCACGGAGTTCTGCATGTAGCGAACTGCCTCTCCCAAGGAACGCTTTGGTAACGCTATCGGGGCTTAGGCTCTTCTAAAACCCTGCCGTGTAAGAGGAAGAACTGTGCTTTGGTTACAGGAGGAACGCAAGCCGAGTTTCTCCTGTAAGTGTGGGGCCTCAAGGTATGACTTTGTGGAAGGAATGCGAAGCAGTTTTGATTTCTCCGTGCCGCTCAGCCTAGGGCATTGAGGCAATTTGCATGACATGTAGGACGTGAGAGAACAGATTACATGGAGCTGTTGGAGTGCTGAGGAAATGTAGCTCTCCCAAGGAAGAGTGCAGTGTGTTGCCCTACACTTAACATACACAGAGTGACTGGGAAAGGTATCCGGGCCTGGAGGTTTCTTAGCAACCCAGTGGAGCCTGCCGGTACTCGGTGTTCTTGCACGGAATCGGGTGCCCAGCGAGATCCTAGGTGTCTTGCAAAGCGTACTAACGTTAAAAGAAAGGAGAACTGCAAGTAATGTCTCAAGGCAACTGCTCCACGTTCCGCTTCAGCAGGGATATTCAAGGCTTTACCTGGAGGAAAGGACTCACGTCAAGTTTCCTTGTAGCTCTAGAGCGTCTCAGGAGGAGCTCCCACCCAGGCTATGAAAGCACCCTGTTGATTTAGAAACAACTCGTTCCCTGCCCAGAGCCCTGCCTACAGTGACTAGAAACTTGTCCAAAACACTGGTATTTAGGTAGGTTCAAGGCGGCATGAATGGAGCTTTCAAAATGGGAAAGCAAGCCTTGTGCCATCAGGTCTCCGTTTCCAGTGAACACGCAGCCTACCTCCTTGTGATTTCTACCAAGTTACTATACACTCTAGCTACACACTGGTCCCTTCCCTGAATAACGTGTTCTTGGCACGGAGTTCTGCATGTAGCGAACTGCCTCTCCCAAGGAATGCTCTAGGTTCGCTATAGGGGCTTAGCCTCTTCTAAATCCCTGCAGTGTAAGAGGAAGAACTGTGCTTTGGTTACAGCAGGAACGCAAGGCAACTTTCTCCTGTAAGTATGGGGTCTTAAGGTATGACTTTGTAGAAGGAATGTGAAACAGTATTGGTTTCTCAGTGCCGCTCAGCCTAGGGCATTGAGGCAGATATGCATGACATGTAGACGTGAGACAACCGATGGCCCGGAGCTGTTGGAGTGCTGAGGAAATCTAGCTCTCCCAAGGAGGCGTGCAGTGTGTTGCCCTACACTTAGCATATTGAGAGTGACTGGGAAAGGTTTCCGGGCCTGGATGTTTCTTAGCTTCCCAGTCGAGCATGCCGGTCCTCGGTGTTCTTGCAGGGAATAGGGTGCCCACGAGAGTTACTAGGTGTCTTCATAAGCGTACTAAGGTTAAAAGAAAGCCGAACTGCAACTCATGTCTCCAGGAAACTGCTCCACGCTTCGGCTTCAGCAGGGCTATTCAAGGCTTTACCTTGAGGAAACGACTCACGTCAAGTTTCCTTTGAGCTCTAGAGCGGCTCAGGTGGAGCTCCCACCCAGGCTACGAAAGCACCCTGTTGATTTAGAAAAAACTCGTTCCCTTCCCAGAGCCCTGCCTACAGTGACTAGAAACTCGTCCAAAACACTGGTATTTAGGTAGGTTCAAGGCGGCATGAATGGAGCTTTGAAAATGGGAAAGCAAGCCTTGTGCCATCAGGTCCCCGTTTCCAGTGAACACGCAGCCTACCCCCTTGTGGTTTCTACCAAGTAAATATTCCCTCAAACTACACAGTGGTCCCTTCCCTGAAGAATGTTTTCTTGGCACGGAGTTCTGCATGTAGCGAACTGCCTCTCCCAAGGAACGCTTTGGTAACGCTATCGGGGCTTAGGCTCTTCTAAAACCCTGCCGTGTAAGAGGAAGAACTGTGCTTTGGTTACAGGAGGAACGCAAGCCGAGTTTCTCCTGTAAGTGTGGGGCCTCAAGGTATGACTTTGTGGAAGGAATGCGAAGCAGTTTTGATTTCTCCGTGCCGCTCAGCCTAGGGCATTGAGGCAATTTGCATGACATGTAGGACGTGAGAGAACAGATTACATGGAGCTGTTGGAGTGCTGAGGAAATGTAGCTCTCCCAAGGAAGAGTGCAGTGTGTTGCCCTACACTTAACATACACAGAGTGACGGGGAAAGGTATCCGGGCCTGGAGGTTTCTTAGCAACCCAGTGGAGCCTGCCGGTACTCGGTGTTCTTGCACGGAATCGGGTGCCCAGCGAGATCCTAGGTGTCTTGCAAAGCGTACTAACGTTAAAAGAAAGGAGAACTGCAAGTAATGTCTCAAGGCAACTGCTCCACGTTCCGCTTCAGCAGGGATATTCAAGGCTTTACCTGGAGGAAAGGACTCACGTCAAGTTTCCTTGTAGCTCTAGAGCGTCTCAGGAGGAGCTCCCACCCAGGCTATGAAAGCACCCTGTTGATTTAGAAACAACTCGTTCCCTGCCCAGAGCCCTGCCTACAGTGACTAGAAACTTGTCCAAAACACTGGTATTTAGGTAGGTTCAAGGCGGCATGAATGGAGCTTTCAAAATGGGAAAGCAAGCCTTGTGCCATCAGGTCTCCGTTTCCAGTGAACACGCAGCCTACCTCCTTGTGATTTCTACCAAGTTACTATACACTCTAGCTACACACTGGTCCCTTCCCTGAATAACGTGTTCTTGGCACGGAGTTCTGCATGTAGCGAACTGCCTCTCCCAAGGAATGCTCTAGGTTCGCTATAGGGGCTTAGCCTCTTCTAAATCCCTGCAGTGTAAGAGGAAGAACTGTGCTTTGGTTACAGCAGGAACGCAAGGCCACTTTCTCCTGTAAGTATGGGGTCTTAAGGTATGACTTTGTAGAAGGAATGTGAAACAGTATTGGTTTCTCAGTGCCGCTCAGCCTAGGGCATTGAGGCAGATATGCATGACATGTAGACGTGAGACAACCGATGGCCCGGAGCTGTTGGAGTGCTGAGGAAATCTAGCTCTCCCAAGGAGGCGTGCAGTGTGTTGCCCTACACTTAGCATATTGAGAGTGACTGGGAAAGGTTTCCGGGCCTGGATGTTTCTTAGCTTCCCAGTCGAGCATGCCGGTCCTCGGTGTTCTTGCAGGGAATAGGGTGCCCACGAGAGTTACTAGGTGTCTTCATAAGCGTACTAAGGTTAAAAGAAAGCCGAACTGCAACTCATGTCTCCAGGAAACTGCTCCACGCTTCGGCTTCAGCAGGGCTATTCAAGGCTTTACCTTGAGGAAACGACTCACGTCAAGTTTCCTTTGAGCTCTAGAGCGGCTCAGGTGGAGCTCCCACCCAGGCTACGAAAGCACCCTGTTGATTTAGAAAAAACTCGTTCCCTTCCCAGAGCCCTGCCTACAGTGACTAGAAACTCGTCCAAAACACTGGTATTTAGGTAGGTTCAAGGCGGCATGAATGGAGCTTTCAAAATGGGAAAGCAAGCCTTGTGCCATCAGGTCCCCGTTTCCAGTGAACACGCAGCCTACCCCCTTGTGGTTTCTACCAAGTAAATATTCCCTCAAACTACACAGTGGTCCCTTCCCTGAAGAATGTTTTCTTGGCACGGAGTTCTGCATGTAGCGAACTGCCTCTCCCAAGGAACGCTTTGGTAACGCTATCGGGGCTTAGGCTCTTCTAAAACCCTGCCGTGTAAGAGGAAGAACTGTGCTTTGGTTACAGGAGGAACGCAAGCCGAGTTTCTCCTGTAAGTGTGGGGCCTCAAGGTATGACTTTGTGGAAGGAATGCGAAGCAGTTTTGATTTCTCCGTGCCGCTCAGCCTAGGGCATTGAGGCAATTTGCATGACATGTAGGACGTGAGAGAACAGATTACATGGAGCTGTTGGAGTGCTGAGGAAATGTAGCTCTCCCAAGGAAGAGTGCAGTGTGTTGCCCTACACTTAACATACACAGAGTGACTGGGAAAGGTATCCGGGCCTGGAGGTTTCTTAGCAACCCAGTGGAGCCTGCCGGTACTCGGTGTTCTTGCACGGAATCGGGTGCCCAGCGAGATCCTAGGTGTCTTGCAAAGCATACTAACGTTAAAAGAAAGGAGAACTGCAAGTAATGTCTCAAGGCAACTGCTCCACGTTCCGCTTCAGCAGGGATATTCAAGGCTTTACCTGGAGGAAAGGACTCACGTCAAGTTTCCTTGTAGCTCTAGAGCGTCTCAGGAGGAGCTCCCACCCAGGCTATGAAAGCACCCTGTTGATTTAGAAACAACTCGTTCCCTGCCCAGAGCCCTGCCTACAGTGACTAGAAACTTGTCCAAAACACTGGTATTTAGGTAGGTTCAAGGCGGCATGAATGGAGCTTTCAAAATGGGAAAGCAAGCCTTGTGCCATCAGGTCTCCGTTTCCAGTGAACACGCAGCCTACCTCCTTGTGATTTCTACCAAGTTACTATACACTCTAGCTACACACTGGTCCCTTCCCTGAATAACGTGTTCTTGGCACGGAGTTCTGCATGTAGCGAACTGCCTCTCCCAAGGAATGCTCTAGGTTCGCTATAGGGGCTTAGCCTCTTCTAAATCCCTGCAGTGTAAGAGGAAGAACTGTGCTTTGGTTACAGCAGGAACGCAAGGCAACTTTCTCCTGTAAGTATGGGGTCTTAAGGTATGACTTTGTAGAAGGAATGTGAAACAGTATTGGTTTCTCAGTGCCGCTCAGCCTAGGGCATTGAGGCAGATATGCATGACATGTAGACGTGAGACAACCGATGGCCCGGAGCTGTTGGAGTGCTGAGGAAATCTGGCTCTCCCAAGGAGGCGTGCAGTGTGTTGCCCTACACTTAGCATATTGAGAGTGACTGGGAAAGGTTTCCGGGCCTGGATGTTTCTTAGCTTCCCAGTCGAGCATGCCGGTCCTCGGTGTTCTTGCAGGGAATAGGGTGCCCACGAGAGTTACTAGGTGTCTTCATAAGCGTACTAAGGTTAAAAGAAAGCCGAACTGCAACTCATGTCTCCAGGAAACTGCTCCACGCTTCGGCTTCAGCAGGGCTATTCAAGGCTTTACCTTGAGGAAAAGACTCACGTCAAGTTTCCTTTGAGCTCTAGAGCGGCTCAGGTGGAGCTCCCACCCAGGCTACGAAAGCACCCTGTTGATTTAGAAAAAACTCGTTCCCTTCCCAGAGCCCTGCCTACAGTGACTAGAAACTCGTCCAAAACACTGGTATTTAGGTAGGTTCAAGGCGGCATGAATGGAGCTTTCAAAATGGGAAAGCAAGCCTTGTGCCATCAGGTCCCCGTTTCCAGTGAACACGCAGCCTACCCCCTTGTGGTTTCTACCAAGTAAATATTCCCTCAAACTACACAGTGGTCCCTTCCCTGAAGAATGTTTTCTTGGCACGGAGTTCTGCATGTAGCGAACTGCCTCTCCCAAGGAACGCTTTGGTAACGCTATCGGGGCTTAGGCTCTTCTAAAACCCTGCCGTGTAAGAGGAAGAACTGTGCTTTGGTTACAGCAGGAACGCAAGCCGAGTTTCTCCTGTAAGTGTGGGGCCTCAAGGTATGACTTTGTGGAAGGAATGCGAAGCAGTTTTGATTTCTCCGTGCCGCTCAGCCTAGGGCATTGAGGCAATTTGCATGACATGTAGGACGTGAGAGAACAGATTACATGGAGCTGTTGGAGTGCTGAGGAAATGTAGCTCTCCCAAGGAAGAGTGCAGTGTGTTGCCCTACACTTAACATACACAGAGTGACTGGGAAAGGTATCCGGGCCTGGAGGTTTCTTAGCAACCCAGTGGAGCCTGCCGGTACTCGGTGTTCTTGCACGGAATCGGGTGCCCAGCGAGATCCTAGGTGTCTTGCAAAGCGTACTAACGTTAAAAGAAAGGAGAACTGCAAGTAATGTCTCAAGGCAACTGCTCCACGTTCCGCTTCAGCAGGGCTATTCAAGGCTTTACCTGGAGGAAAGGACTCACGTCAAGTTTCCTTGTAGCTCTAGAGCGTCTCAGGAGGAGCTCCCACCCAGGCTATGAAAGCACCCTGTTGATTTAGAAACAACTCGTTCCCTGCCCAGAGCCCTGCCTACAGTGACTAGAAACTTGTCCAAAACACTGGTATTTAGGTAGGTTCAAGGCGGCATGAATGGAGCTTTCAAAATGGGA
>NW_026871716.1:0-52885 GCF_028564815.1 Eubalaena glacialis | reverse complement strand
CTACTTGTGTTTTCCGGGGGCAGAACAAACGGTGTCACCGTACACGCCTCCAGCCTGGGAGGTGCGAGGTACACTTTCTCCATGGGAAACAAGCCCACGCCTTCAGGGGGAAAGGCCTCTATGCCTCTTTGCTTCGGCAGCCCAGGGATAGCGTCAGCCCTGAAAGTCTTCCAAAGGAGCAGAGTCAGAGAACCTTTGAAACGCAGAGCAGGTGCAGCCCACAACAAGGACTGCTCTTGGCCTGAGAACACCCACTGCCCAGCGCTTCCTTGGGGTACACACGTGTAGAGGAAGGGGGTTGAATTCTGCTGCGTGATAACTCCTCCAGGCCACGTAGCGTGAGCACAAGTAGAGTAGCCCTACGTCTCATCCCAGTTTCCTGTGTAAGTTGTACCAGGCAAACTCCCTGCTTGAATCCCTGGGTGGGGTACGTACCCTCCAGAGAAAGATGGATGCCTGGGACCCCGGGCTGGTATCTAGGTGAGTGTTCTGTGCATCCACTTCGCAGCTGTTCTCTCTCAGCCGGTCCCAACGCCTTTTGGGAAGAGTTTCCTGAGAGGGTCGGAAACAGGAAAGTAGCCGACAGGCCCGCGACGATGCCAGCGCTCTCCAGCCACAATGCCACCAGCCTCAGACACTTGCGTTCTCTTTGGTACATGAAAGAACACTGTGCTTGGAAGCTTCTTCCATCCAGCTTGCGCGTCGCACTTCACTGTGACCTAGGATTCCAAGTGTTGCCATGCCGTCACAATGGCCAATTCTTAGGCCTCTGACGGCTGAGTGTCTGGCAGCTCTCAAAGAGACCTTAGGAATGCTGGCTTTTTGGCTCCTTCCACGAGAAACCGGCTCCCGCAGATCCTCTGTCGTTAGTTATTTCACGTCAGCATGTCTCTGGGCGCCCTCATTCCTCCTCCACGAAGTAAGACACAAACGGAATTGCCCTAAAGGGAAGAAGCCTTCAGAGTCGGGCAGAGAGGCAGTCTCTCCCACTCAGCATTCCCACACGGCTGAGCACAGGGTATGGTACCGAGAGAGGGAGTAAGACAGCCGTAACACCGAGCTTTTCCACATTGTAGCATAGACCTCACGCCTCAAGGCCACTTCGATTTCAGAGAGAAGACGCCAGGCTTCAGTGTGCTTTCCTGTGGCAGGGAAACTTTGCTTTCATTCCTGAGGTGGCACATTGGCTCAGGAGTGCCCCGCCCCAAGGACTCACGCTGTGCAGGTCGACTGGTTGAGATCAGCCCTTCTGGCTCTTTCACGGAGAAACCGACTGGGGAAAGAGCCGTTGAAAAGGTGGAGACGGTGGTGGCTTTCCCTCGTCTACACAGGGACAGCACTCTGAAGGCGAGGGGCTGCTGACGGGGGGTAGCAAATTCGCCAATTCTGAAAAGAAACATTTCGTTGTAAGCGGGTTCCATAAGTCTTGCCCCATTTCTCAGCTGCCTATCATGGAGGCCAGTCAGCTGGCAGACTCCCCTCAGGCCCTGCTTCCCAGGCTGTGGTACAGACACGCCGCCTGCTTCAGCCCAAAGGGACAGCTTATCACAAGAGAAAAACCCTGTGTGGGAAAGCTCCTGCCTAACCCTCGCCTCAAGCGCAAGCCTAGTGGCCATTGGTCAAAGGCTTTCCCCACAAGCTTAACACGTTTGCTCCCATCTAGCCTCCGAAGGCCGAGTTGACCTAGCTCGGAGTCAAACTTGAGGAAAGCTACTCAGAGCGCCGGCGACTGCAAACTCTTTCACCAGGGAGCCCAAATCGAGTACACCTACTTGTGTTTTCCGGGGGCAGAACAAACGGTGTCAACGTACACGCCTCCAGCCTGGGAGGTGCGAGGTACACTTTCTCCATGGGAAACAAGCCCACGCCTTCAGGGGGAAAGGCCTCTATGCCTCTTTGCTTCGGCAGCCCAGGGATAGCGTCAGCCCTGAAAGTCTTCCAAAGGAGCAGAGTCAGAGAACCTTTGAACCGCAGAGCAGGTGCAGCCCACAACAAGGACTGCTCTTGGCCTGAGAACACCCACTGCCCAGCGCTTCCTTGGGGTACACACGTGTAGAGGAAGGGGGTTGAATTCTGCTGCGTGATAACTCCTCCAGGCCACGTAGCGTGAGCACAAGTAGAGTAGCCCTACGTCTCATCCCAGTTTCCTGTGTAAGTTGTACCAGGCAAACTCCCTGCTTGAATCCCTGGGTGGGGTACGTACCCTCCAGAGAAAGATGGATGCCTGGGACCCCGGGCTGGTATCTAGGTGAGTGTTCTGTGCATCCACTTCGCAGCTGTTCTCTCTCAGCCGGTCCCAACGCCTTTGGGGAAGAGTTTCCTGAGAGGGTCGGAAACAGGAAAGTAGCCGACAGGCCCGCGACGATGCCAGCGCTCTCCAGCCACAATGCCACCAGCCTCAGACACTTGCGTTCTCTTTGGTACATGAAAGAACACTGTGCTTGGAAGCTTCTTCCATCCAGCTTGCGCGTCGCACTTCCACTGTGACCTAGGATTCCAAGTGTTGCCATGCCGTCACAATGGCCAATTCTTAGGCCTCTGACGGCTGAGTGTCTGGCAGCTCTCAAAGAGACCTTAGGAATGCTGGCTTTTTGGCTCCTTCCACCGAGAAACCGGCTCCCGCAGATCCTCTGTCGTTAGTTATTTCACGTCAGCATGTCTCTGGGCGCCCTCATTCCTCCTCCACGAAGTAAGACACAAACGGAATTGCCCTAAAGGGAAGAAGCCTTCAGAGTCGGGCAGAGAGGCAGTCTCTCCCACTCAGCATTCCCACACGGCTGAGCACAGGGTATGGTACCGAGAGAGGGAGTAAGACAGCCGTAACACCGAGCTTTTCCACATTGTAGCATAGACCTCACGCCTCAAGGCCACTTCGATTTCAGAGAGAAGACGCCAGGCTTCAGTGTGCTTTCCTGTGGCAGGGAAACTTTGCTTTCATTCCTGAGGTGGCACATTGGCTCAGGAGTGCCCCGCCCCAAGGACTCACGCTGTGCAGGTCGACTGGTTGAGATCAGCCCTTCTGGCTCTTTCACGGAGAAACCGACTGGGGAAAGAGCCGTTGAAAAGGTGGAGACGGTGGTGGCTTTCCCTCGTCTACACAGGGACAGCACTCTGAAGGCGAGGGGCTGCTGACGGGGGGTAGCAAATTCGCCAATTCTGAAAAGAAACATTTCGTTGTAAGCGGGTTCCATAAGTCTTGCCCCATTTCTCAGCTGCCTATCATGGAGGCCAGTCAGCTGGCAGACTCCCCTCAGGCCCTGCTTCCCAGGCTGTGGTACAGACACGCCGCCTGCTTCAGCCCAAAGGGACAGCTTATCACAAGAGAAAAACCCTGTGTGGGAAAGCTCCTGCCTAACCCTCGCCTCAAGCGCAAGCCTAGTGGCCATTGGTCAAAGGCTTTCCCCACAAGCTTAACACGTTTGCTCCCATCTAGCCTCCGAAGGCCGAGTTGACCTAGCTCGGAGTCAAACTTGAGGAAAGCTACTCAGAGCGCCGGCGACTGCAAACTCTTTCACCAGGGAGCCCAAATCGAGTACACCTACTTGTGTTTTCCGGGGGCAGAACAAACGGTGTCAACGTACACGCCTCCAGCCTGGGAGGTGCGAGGTACACTTTCTCCATGGGAAACAAGCCCACGCCTTCAGGGGGAAAGGCCTCTATGCCTCTTTGCTTCGGCAGCCCAGGGATAGCGTCAGCCCTGAAAGTCTTCCAAAGGAGCAGAGTCAGAGAACCTTTGAACCGCAGAGCAGGTGCAGCCCACAACAAGGACTGCTCTTGGCCTGAGAACACCCACTGCCCAGCGCTTCCTTGGGGTACACACGTGTAGAGGAAGGGGGTTGAATTCTGCTGCGTGATAACTCCTCCAGGCCACGTAGCGTGAGCACAAGTAGAGTAGCCCTACGTCTCATCCCAGTTTCCTGTGTAAGTTGTACCAGGCAAACTCCCTGCTTGAATCCCTGGGTGGGGTACGTACCCTCCAGAGAAAGATGGATGCCTGGGACCCCGGGCTGGTATCTAGGTGAGTGTTCTGTGCATCCACTTCGCAGCTGTTCTCTCTCAGCCGGTCCCAACGCCTTTGGGGAAGAGTTTCCTGAGAGGGTCGGAAACAGGAAAGTAGCCGACAGGCCCGCGACGATGCCAGCGCTCTCCAGCCACAATGCCACCAGCCTCAGACACTTGCGTTCTCTTTGGTACATGAAAGAACACTGTGCTTGGAAGCTTCTTCCATCCAGCTTGCGCGTCGCACTTCCACTGTGACCTAGGATTCCAAGTGTTGCCATGCCGTCACAATGGCCAATTCTTAGGCCTCTGACGGCTGAGTGTCTGGCAGCTCTCAAAGAGACCTTAGGAATGCTGGCTTTTTGGCTCCTTCCACCGAGAAACCGGCTCCCGCAGATCCTCTGTCGTTAGTTATTTCACGTCAGCATGTCTCTGGGCGCCCTCATTCCTCCTCCACGAAGTAAGACACAAACGGAATTGCCCTAAAGGGAAGAAGCCTTCAGAGTCGGGCAGAGAGGCAGTCTCTCCCACTCAGCATTCCCACACGGCTGAGCACAGGGTATGGTACCGAGAGAGGGAGTAAGACAGCCGTAACACCGAGCTTTTCCACATTGTAGCATAGACCTCACGCCTCAAGGCCACTTCGATTTCAGAGAGAAGACGCCAGGCTTCAGTGTGCTTTCCTGTGGCAGGGAAACTTTGCTTTCATTCCTGAGGTGGCACATTGGCTCAGGAGTGCCCCGCCCCAAGGACTCACGCTGTGCAGGTCGACTGGTTGAGATCAGCCCTTCTGGCTCTTTCACGGAGAAACCGACTGGGGAAAGAGCCGTTGAAAAGGTGGAGACGGTGGTGGCTTTCCCTCGTCTACACAGGGACAGCACTCTGAAGGCGAGGGGCTGCTGACGGGGGGTAGCAAATTCGCCAATTCTGAAAAGAAACATTTCGTTGTAAGCGGGTTCCATAAGTCTTGCCCCATTTCTCAGCTGCCTATCATGGAGGCCAGTCAGCTGGCAGACTCCCCTCAGGCCCTGCTTCCCAGGCTGTGGTACAGACACGCCGCCTGCTTCAGCCCAAAGGGACAGCTTATCACAAGAGAAAAACCCTGTGTGGGAAAGCTCCTGCCTAACCCTCGCCTCAAGCGCAAGCCTAGTGGCCATTGGTCAAAGGCTTTCCCCACAAGCTTAACACGTTTGCTCCCATCTAGCCTCCGAAGGCCGAGTTGACCTAGCTCGGAGTCAAACTTGAGGAAAGCTACTCAGAGCGCCGGCGACTGCAAACTCTTTCACCAGGGAGCCCAAATCGAGTACACCTACTTGTGTTTTCCGGGGGCAGAACAAACGGTGTCAACGTACACGCCTCCAGCCTGGGAGGTGCGAGGTACACTTTCTCCATGGGAAACAAGCCCACGCCTTCAGGGGGAAAGGCCTCTATGCCTCTTTGCTTCGGCAGCCCAGGGATAGCGTCAGCCCTGAAAGTCTTCCAAAGGAGCAGAGTCAGAGAACCTTTGAACCGCAGAGCAGGTGCAGCCCACAACAAGGACTGCTCTTGGCCTGAGAACACCCACTGCCCAGCGCTTCCTTGGGGTACACACGTGTAGAGGAAGGGGGTTGAATTCTGCTGCGTGATAACTCCTCCAGGCCACGTAGCGTGAGCACAAGTAGAGTAGCCCTACGTCTCATCCCAGTTTCCTGTGTAAGTTGTACCAGGCAAACTCCCTGCTTGAATCCCTGGGTGGGGTACGTACCCTCCAGAGAAAGATGGATGCCTGGGACCCCGGGCTGGTATCTAGGTGAGTGTTCTGTGCATCCACTTCGCAGCTGTTCTCTCTCAGCCGGTCCCAACGCCTTTGGGGAAGAGTTTCCTGAGAGGGTCGGAAACAGGAAAGTAGCCGACAGGCCCGCGACGATGCCAGCGCTCTCCAGCCACAATGCCACCAGCCTCAGACACTTGCGTTCTCTTTGGTACATGAAAGAACACTGTGCTTGGAAGCTTCTTCCATCCAGCTTGCGCGTCGCACTTCCACTGTGACCTAGGATTCCAAGTGTTGCCATGCCGTCACAATGGCCAATTCTTAGGCCTCTGACGGCTGAGTGTCTGGCAGCTCTCAAAGAGACCTTAGGAATGCTGGCTTTTTGGCTCCTTCCACCGAGAAACCGGCTCCCGCAGATCCTCTGTCGTTAGTTATTTCACGTCAGCATGTCTCTGGGCGCCCTCATTCCTCCTCCACGAAGTAAGACACAAACGGAATTGCCCTAAAGGGAAGAAGCCTTCAGAGTCGGGCAGAGAGGCAGTCTCTCCCACTCAGCATTCCCACACGGCTGAGCACAGGGTATGGTACCGAGAGAGGGAGTAAGACAGCCGTAACACCGAGCTTTTCCACATTGTAGCATAGACCTCACGCCTCAAGGCCACTTCGATTTCAGAGAGAAGACGCCAGGCTTCAGTGTGCTTTCCTGTGGCAGGGAAACTTTGCTTTCATTCCTGAGGTGGCACATTGGCTCAGGAGTGCCCCGCCCCAAGGACTCACGCTGTGCAGGTCGACTGGTTGAGATCAGCCCTTCTGGCTCTTTCACGGAGAAACCGACTGGGGAAAGAGCCGTTGAAAAGGTGGAGACGGTGGTGGCTTTCCCTCGTCTACACAGGGACAGCACTCTGAAGGCGAGGGGCTGCTGACGGGGGGTAGCAAATTCGCCAATTCTGAAAAGAAACATTTCGTTGTAAGCGGGTTCCATAAGTCTTGCCCCATTTCTCAGCTGCCTATCATGGAGGCCAGTCAGCTGGCAGACTCCCCTCAGGCCCTGCTTCCCAGGCTGTGGTACAGACACGCCGCCTGCTTCAGCCCAAAGGGACAGCTTATCACAAGAGAAAAACCCTGTGTGGGAAAGCTCCTGCCTAACCCTCGCCTCAAGCGCAAGCCTAGTGGCCATTGGTCAAAGGCTTTCCCCACAAGCTTAACACGTTTGCTCCCATCTAGCCTCCGAAGGCCGAGTTGACCTAGCTCGGAGTCAAACTTGAGGAAAGCTACTCAGAGCGCCGGCGACTGCAAACTCTTTCACCAGGGAGCCCAAATCGAGTACACCTACTTGTGTTTTCCGGGGGCAGAACAAACGGTGTCAACGTACACGCCTCCAGCCTGGGAGGTGCGAGGTACACTTTCTCCATGGGAAACAAGCCCACGCCTTCAGGGGGAAAGGCCTCTATGCCTCTTTGCTTCGGCAGCCCAGGGATAGCGTCAGCCCTGAAAGTCTTCCAAAGGAGCAGAGTCAGAGAACCTTTGAACCGCAGAGCAGGTGCAGCCCACAACAAGGACTGCTCTTGGCCTGAGAACACCCACTGCCCAGCGCTTCCTTGGGGTACACACGTGTAGAGGAAGGGGGTTGAATTCTGCTGCGTGATAACTCCTCCAGGCCACGTAGCGTGAGCACAAGTAGAGTAGCCCTACGTCTCATCCCAGTTTCCTGTGTAAGTTGTACCAGGCAAACTCCCTGCTTGAATCCCTGGGTGGGGTACGTACCCTCCAGAGAAAGATGGATGCCTGGGACCCCGGGCTGGTATCTAGGTGAGTGTTCTGTGCATCCACTTCGCAGCTGTTCTCTCTCAGCCGGTCCCAACGCCTTTGGGGAAGAGTTTCCTGAGAGGGTCGGAAACAGGAAAGTAGCCGACAGGCCCGCGACGATGCCAGCGCTCTCCAGCCACAATGCCACCAGCCTCAGACACTTGCGTTCTCTTTGGTACATGAAAGAACACTGTGCTTGGAAGCTTCTTCCATCCAGCTTGCGCGTCGCACTTCCACTGTGACCTAGGATTCCAAGTGTTGCCATGCCGTCACAATGGCCAATTCTTAGGCCTCTGACGGCTGAGTGTCTGGCAGCTCTCAAAGAGACCTTAGGAATGCTGGCTTTTTGGCTCCTTCCACCGAGAAACCGGCTCCCGCAGATCCTCTGTCGTTAGTTATTTCACGTCAGCATGTCTCTGGGCGCCCTCATTCCTCCTCCACGAAGTAAGACACAAACGGAATTGCCCTAAAGGGAAGAAGCCTTCAGAGTCGGGCAGAGAGGCAGTCTCTCCCACTCAGCATTCCCACACGGCTGAGCACAGGGTATGGTACCGAGAGAGGGAGTAAGACAGCCGTAACACCGAGCTTTTCCACATTGTAGCATAGACCTCACGCCTCAAGGCCACTTCGATTTCAGAGAGAAGACGCCAGGCTTCAGTGTGCTTTCCTGTGGCAGGGAAACTTTGCTTTCATTCCTGAGGTGGCACATTGGCTCAGGAGTGCCCCGCCCCAAGGACTCACGCTGTGCAGGTCGACTGGTTGAGATCAGCCCTTCTGGCTCTTTCACGGAGAAACCGACTGGGGAAAGAGCCGTTGAAAAGGTGGAGACGGTGGTGGCTTTCCCTCGTCTACACAGGGACAGCACTCTGAAGGCGAGGGGCTGCTGACGGGGGGTAGCAAATTCGCCAATTCTGAAAAGAAACATTTCGTTGTAAGCGGGTTCCATAAGTCTTGCCCCATTTCTCAGCTGCCTATCATGGAGGCCAGTCAGCTGGCAGACTCCCCTCAGGCCCTGCTTCCCAGGCTGTGGTACAGACACGCCGCCTGCTTCAGCCCAAAGGGACAGCTTATCACAAGAGAAAAACCCTGTGTGGGAAAGCTCCTGCCTAACCCTCGCCTCAAGCGCAAGCCTAGTGGCCATTGGTCAAAGGCTTTCCCCACAAGCTTAACACGTTTGCTCCCATCTAGCCTCCGAAGGCCGAGTTGACCTAGCTCGGAGTCAAACTTGAGGAAAGCTACTCAGAGCGCCGGCGACTGCAAACTCTTTCACCAGGGAGCCCAAATCGAGTACACCTACTTGTGTTTTCCGGGGGCAGAACAAACGGTGTCAACGTACACGCCTCCAGCCTGGGAGGTGCGAGGTACACTTTCTCCATGGGAAACAAGCCCACGCCTTCAGGGGGAAAGGCCTCTATGCCTCTTTGCTTCGGCAGCCCAGGGATAGCGTCAGCCCTGAAAGTCTTCCAAAGGAGCAGAGTCAGAGAACCTTTGAACCGCAGAGCAGGTGCAGCCCACAACAAGGACTGCTCTTGGCCTGAGAACACCCACTGCCCAGCGCTTCCTTGGGGTACACACGTGTAGAGGAAGGGGGTTGAATTCTGCTGCGTGATAACTCCTCCAGGCCACGTAGCGTGAGCACAAGTAGAGTAGCCCTACGTCTCATCCCAGTTTCCTGTGTAAGTTGTACCAGGCAAACTCCCTGCTTGAATCCCTGGGTGGGGTACGTACCCTCCAGAGAAAGATGGATGCCTGGGACCCCGGGCTGGTATCTAGGTGAGTGTTCTGTGCATCCACTTCGCAGCTGTTCTCTCTCAGCCGGTCCCAACGCCTTTGGGGAAGAGTTTCCTGAGAGGGTCGGAAACAGGAAAGTAGCCGACAGGCCCGCGACGATGCCAGCGCTCTCCAGCCACAATGCCACCAGCCTCAGACACTTGCGTTCTCTTTGGTACATGAAAGAACACTGTGCTTGGAAGCTTCTTCCATCCAGCTTGCGCGTCGCACTTCCACTGTGACCTAGGATTCCAAGTGTTGCCATGCCGTCACAATGGCCAATTCTTAGGCCTCTGACGGCTGAGTGTCTGGCAGCTCTCAAAGAGACCTTAGGAATGCTGGCTTTTTGGCTCCTTCCACCGAGAAACCGGCTCCCGCAGATCCTCTGTCGTTAGTTATTTCACGTCAGCATGTCTCTGGGCGCCCTCATTCCTCCTCCACGAAGTAAGACACAAACGGAATTGCCCTAAAGGGAAGAAGCCTTCAGAGTCGGGCAGAGAGGCAGTCTCTCCCACTCAGCATTCCCACACGGCTGAGCACAGGGTATGGTACCGAGAGAGGGAGTAAGACAGCCGTAACACCGAGCTTTTCCACATTGTAGCATAGACCTCACGCCTCAAGGCCACTTCGATTTCAGAGAGAAGACGCCAGGCTTCAGTGTGCTTTCCTGTGGCAGGGAAACTTTGCTTTCATTCCTGAGGTGGCACATTGGCTCAGGAGTGCCCCGCCCCAAGGACTCACGCTGTGCAGGTCGACTGGTTGAGATCAGCCCTTCTGGCTCTTTCACGGAGAAACCGACTGGGGAAAGAGCCGTTGAAAAGGTGGAGACGGTGGTGGCTTTCCCTCGTCTACACAGGGACAGCACTCTGAAGGCGAGGGGCTGCTGACGGGGGGTAGCAAATTCGCCAATTCTGAAAAGAAACATTTCGTTGTAAGCGGGTTCCATAAGTCTTGCCCCATTTCTCAGCTGCCTATCATGGAGGCCAGTCAGCTGGCAGACTCCCCTCAGGCCCTGCTTCCCAGGCTGTGGTACAGACACGCCGCCTGCTTCAGCCCAAAGGGACAGCTTATCACAAGAGAAAAACCCTGTGTGGGAAAGCTCCTGCCTAACCCTCGCCTCAAGCGCAAGCCTAGTGGCCATTGGTCAAAGGCTTTCCCCACAAGCTTAACACGTTTGCTCCCATCTAGCCTCCGAAGGCCGAGTTGACCTAGCTCGGAGTCAAACTTGAGGAAAGCTACTCAGAGCGCCGGCGACTGCAAACTCTTTCACCAGGGAGCCCAAATCGAGTACACCTACTTGTGTTTTCCGGGGGCAGAACAAACGGTGTCAACGTACACGCCTCCAGCCTGGGAGGTGCGAGGTACACTTTCTCCATGGGAAACAAGCCCACGCCTTCAGGGGGAAAGGCCTCTATGCCTCTTTGCTTCGGCAGCCCAGGGATAGCGTCAGCCCTGAAAGTCTTCCAAAGGAGCAGAGTCAGAGAACCTTTGAACCGCAGAGCAGGTGCAGCCCACAACAAGGACTGCTCTTGGCCTGAGAACACCCACTGCCCAGCGCTTCCTTGGGGTACACACGTGTAGAGGAAGGGGGTTGAATTCTGCTGCGTGATAACTCCTCCAGGCCACGTAGCGTGAGCACAAGTAGAGTAGCCCTACGTCTCATCCCAGTTTCCTGTGTAAGTTGTACCAGGCAAACTCCCTGCTTGAATCCCTGGGTGGGGTACGTACCCTCCAGAGAAAGATGGATGCCTGGGACCCCGGGCTGGTATCTAGGTGAGTGTTCTGTGCATCCACTTCGCAGCTGTTCTCTCTCAGCCGGTCCCAACGCCTTTGGGGAAGAGTTTCCTGAGAGGGTCGGAAACAGGAAAGTAGCCGACAGGCCCGCGACGATGCCAGCGCTCTCCAGCCACAATGCCACCAGCCTCAGACACTTGCGTTCTCTTTGGTACATGAAAGAACACTGTGCTTGGAAGCTTCTTCCATCCAGCTTGCGCGTCGCACTTCCACTGTGACCTAGGATTCCAAGTGTTGCCATGCCGTCACAATGGCCAATTCTTAGGCCTCTGACGGCTGAGTGTCTGGCAGCTCTCAAAGAGACCTTAGGAATGCTGGCTTTTTGGCTCCTTCCACCGAGAAACCGGCTCCCGCAGATCCTCTGTCGTTAGTTATTTCACGTCAGCATGTCTCTGGGCGCCCTCATTCCTCCTCCACGAAGTAAGACACAAACGGAATTGCCCTAAAGGGAAGAAGCCTTCAGAGTCGGGCAGAGAGGCAGTCTCTCCCACTCAGCATTCCCACACGGCTGAGCACAGGGTATGGTACCGAGAGAGGGAGTAAGACAGCCGTAACACCGAGCTTTTCCACATTGTAGCATAGACCTCACGCCTCAAGGCCACTTCGATTTCAGAGAGAAGACGCCAGGCTTCAGTGTGCTTTCCTGTGGCAGGGAAACTTTGCTTTCATTCCTGAGGTGGCACATTGGCTCAGGAGTGCCCCGCCCCAAGGACTCACGCTGTGCAGGTCGACTGGTTGAGATCAGCCCTTCTGGCTCTTTCACGGAGAAACCGACTGGGGAAAGAGCCGTTGAAAAGGTGGAGACGGTGGTGGCTTTCCCTCGTCTACACAGGGACAGCACTCTGAAGGCGAGGGGCTGCTGACGGGGGGTAGCAAATTCGCCAATTCTGAAAAGAAACATTTCGTTGTAAGCGGGTTCCATAAGTCTTGCCCCATTTCTCAGCTGCCTATCATGGAGGCCAGTCAGCTGGCAGACTCCCCTCAGGCCCTGCTTCCCAGGCTGTGGTACAGACACGCCGCCTGCTTCAGCCCAAAGGGACAGCTTATCACAAGAGAAAAACCCTGTGTGGGAAAGCTCCTGCCTAACCCTCGCCTCAAGCGCAAGCCTAGTGGCCATTGGTCAAAGGCTTTCCCCACAAGCTTAACACGTTTGCTCCCATCTAGCCTCCGAAGGCCGAGTTGACCTAGCTCGGAGTCAAACTTGAGGAAAGCTACTCAGAGCGCCGGCGACTGCAAACTCTTTCACCAGGGAGCCCAAATCGAGTACACCTACTTGTGTTTTCCGGGGGCAGAACAAACGGTGTCAACGTACACGCCTCCAGCCTGGGAGGTGCGAGGTACACTTTCTCCATGGGAAACAAGCCCACGCCTTCAGGGGGAAAGGCCTCTATGCCTCTTTGCTTCGGCAGCCCAGGGATAGCGTCAGCCCTGAAAGTCTTCCAAAGGAGCAGAGTCAGAGAACCTTTGAACCGCAGAGCAGGTGCAGCCCACAACAAGGACTGCTCTTGGCCTGAGAACACCCACTGCCCAGCGCTTCCTTGGGGTACACACGTGTAGAGGAAGGGGGTTGAATTCTGCTGCGTGATAACTCCTCCAGGCCACGTAGCGTGAGCACAAGTAGAGTAGCCCTACGTCTCATCCCAGTTTCCTGTGTAAGTTGTACCAGGCAAACTCCCTGCTTGAATCCCTGGGTGGGGTACGTACCCTCCAGAGAAAGATGGATGCCTGGGACCCCGGGCTGGTATCTAGGTGAGTGTTCTGTGCATCCACTTCGCAGCTGTTCTCTCTCAGCCGGTCCCAACGCCTTTGGGGAAGAGTTTCCTGAGAGGGTCGGAAACAGGAAAGTAGCCGACAGGCCCGCGACGATGCCAGCGCTCTCCAGCCACAATGCCACCAGCCTCAGACACTTGCGTTCTCTTTGGTACATGAAAGAACACTGTGCTTGGAAGCTTCTTCCATCCAGCTTGCGCGTCGCACTTCCACTGTGACCTAGGATTCCAAGTGTTGCCATGCCGTCACAATGGCCAATTCTTAGGCCTCTGACGGCTGAGTGTCTGGCAGCTCTCAAAGAGACCTTAGGAATGCTGGCTTTTTGGCTCCTTCCACCGAGAAACCGGCTCCCGCAGATCCTCTGTCGTTAGTTATTTCACGTCAGCATGTCTCTGGGCGCCCTCATTCCTCCTCCACGAAGTAAGACACAAACGGAATTGCCCTAAAGGGAAGAAGCCTTCAGAGTCGGGCAGAGAGGCAGTCTCTCCCACTCAGCATTCCCACACGGCTGAGCACAGGGTATGGTACCGAGAGAGGGAGTAAGACAGCCGTAACACCGAGCTTTTCCACATTGTAGCATAGACCTCACGCCTCAAGGCCACTTCGATTTCAGAGAGAAGACGCCAGGCTTCAGTGTGCTTTCCTGTGGCAGGGAAACTTTGCTTTCATTCCTGAGGTGGCACATTGGCTCAGGAGTGCCCCGCCCCAAGGACTCACGCTGTGCAGGTCGACTGGTTGAGATCAGCCCTTCTGGCTCTTTCACGGAGAAACCGACTGGGGAAAGAGCCGTTGAAAAGGTGGAGACGGTGGTGGCTTTCCCTCGTCTACACAGGGACAGCACTCTGAAGGCGAGGGGCTGCTGACGGGGGGTAGCAAATTCGCCAATTCTGAAAAGAAACATTTCGTTGTAAGCGGGTTCCATAAGTCTTGCCCCATTTCTCAGCTGCCTATCATGGAGGCCAGTCAGCTGGCAGACTCCCCTCAGGCCCTGCTTCCCAGGCTGTGGTACAGACACGCCGCCTGCTTCAGCCCAAAGGGACAGCTTATCACAAGAGAAAAACCCTGTGTGGGAAAGCTCCTGCCTAACCCTCGCCTCAAGCGCAAGCCTAGTGGCCATTGGTCAAAGGCTTTCCCCACAAGCTTAACACGTTTGCTCCCATCTAGCCTCCGAAGGCCGAGTTGACCTAGCTCGGAGTCAAACTTGAGGAAAGCTACTCAGAGCGCCGGCGACTGCAAACTCTTTCACCAGGGAGCCCAAATCGAGTACACCTACTTGTGTTTTCCGGGGGCAGAACAAACGGTGTCAACGTACACGCCTCCAGCCTGGGAGGTGCGAGGTACACTTTCTCCATGGGAAACAAGCCCACGCCTTCAGGGGGAAAGGCCTCTATGCCTCTTTGCTTCGGCAGCCCAGGGATAGCGTCAGCCCTGAAAGTCTTCCAAAGGAGCAGAGTCAGAGAACCTTTGAACCGCAGAGCAGGTGCAGCCCACAACAAGGACTGCTCTTGGCCTGAGAACACCCACTGCCCAGCGCTTCCTTGGGGTACACACGTGTAGAGGAAGGGGGTTGAATTCTGCTGCGTGATAACTCCTCCAGGCCACGTAGCGTGAGCACAAGTAGAGTAGCCCTACGTCTCATCCCAGTTTCCTGTGTAAGTTGTACCAGGCAAACTCCCTGCTTGAATCCCTGGGTGGGGTACGTACCCTCCAGAGAAAGATGGATGCCTGGGACCCCGGGCTGGTATCTAGGTGAGTGTTCTGTGCATCCACTTCGCAGCTGTTCTCTCTCAGCCGGTCCCAACGCCTTTGGGGAAGAGTTTCCTGAGAGGGTCGGAAACAGGAAAGTAGCCGACAGGCCCGCGACGATGCCAGCGCTCTCCAGCCACAATGCCACCAGCCTCAGACACTTGCGTTCTCTTTGGTACATGAAAGAACACTGTGCTTGGAAGCTTCTTCCATCCAGCTTGCGCGTCGCACTTCCACTGTGACCTAGGATTCCAAGTGTTGCCATGCCGTCACAATGGCCAATTCTTAGGCCTCTGACGGCTGAGTGTCTGGCAGCTCTCAAAGAGACCTTAGGAATGCTGGCTTTTTGGCTCCTTCCACCGAGAAACCGGCTCCCGCAGATCCTCTGTCGTTAGTTATTTCACGTCAGCATGTCTCTGGGCGCCCTCATTCCTCCTCCACGAAGTAAGACACAAACGGAATTGCCCTAAAGGGAAGAAGCCTTCAGAGTCGGGCAGAGAGGCAGTCTCTCCCACTCAGCATTCCCACACGGCTGAGCACAGGGTATGGTACCGAGAGAGGGAGTAAGACAGCCGTAACACCGAGCTTTTCCACATTGTAGCATAGACCTCACGCCTCAAGGCCACTTCGATTTCAGAGAGAAGACGCCAGGCTTCAGTGTGCTTTCCTGTGGCAGGGAAACTTTGCTTTCATTCCTGAGGTGGCACATTGGCTCAGGAGTGCCCCGCCCCAAGGACTCACGCTGTGCAGGTCGACTGGTTGAGATCAGCCCTTCTGGCTCTTTCACGGAGAAACCGACTGGGGAAAGAGCCGTTGAAAAGGTGGAGACGGTGGTGGCTTTCCCTCGTCTACACAGGGACAGCACTCTGAAGGCGAGGGGCTGCTGACGGGGGGTAGCAAATTCGCCAATTCTGAAAAGAAACATTTCGTTGTAAGCGGGTTCCATAAGTCTTGCCCCATTTCTCAGCTGCCTATCATGGAGGCCAGTCAGCTGGCAGACTCCCCTCAGGCCCTGCTTCCCAGGCTGTGGTACAGACACGCCGCCTGCTTCAGCCCAAAGGGACAGCTTATCACAAGAGAAAAACCCTGTGTGGGAAAGCTCCTGCCTAACCCTCGCCTCAAGCGCAAGCCTAGTGGCCATTGGTCAAAGGCTTTCCCCACAAGCTTAACACGTTTGCTCCCATCTAGCCTCCGAAGGCCGAGTTGACCTAGCTCGGAGTCAAACTTGAGGAAAGCTACTCAGAGCGCCGGCGACTGCAAACTCTTTCACCAGGGAGCCCAAATCGAGTACACCTACTTGTGTTTTCCGGGGGCAGAACAAACGGTGTCAACGTACACGCCTCCAGCCTGGGAGGTGCGAGGTACACTTTCTCCATGGGAAACAAGCCCACGCCTTCAGGGGGAAAGGCCTCTATGCCTCTTTGCTTCGGCAGCCCAGGGATAGCGTCAGCCCTGAAAGTCTTCCAAAGGAGCAGAGTCAGAGAACCTTTGAACCGCAGAGCAGGTGCAGCCCACAACAAGGACTGCTCTTGGCCTGAGAACACCCACTGCCCAGCGCTTCCTTGGGGTACACACGTGTAGAGGAAGGGGGTTGAATTCTGCTGCGTGATAACTCCTCCAGGCCACGTAGCGTGAGCACAAGTAGAGTAGCCCTACGTCTCATCCCAGTTTCCTGTGTAAGTTGTACCAGGCAAACTCCCTGCTTGAATCCCTGGGTGGGGTACGTACCCTCCAGAGAAAGATGGATGCCTGGGACCCCGGGCTGGTATCTAGGTGAGTGTTCTGTGCATCCACTTCGCAGCTGTTCTCTCTCAGCCGGTCCCAACGCCTTTGGGGAAGAGTTTCCTGAGAGGGTCGGAAACAGGAAAGTAGCCGACAGGCCCGCGACGATGCCAGCGCTCTCCAGCCACAATGCCACCAGCCTCAGACACTTGCGTTCTCTTTGGTACATGAAAGAACACTGTGCTTGGAAGCTTCTTCCATCCAGCTTGCGCGTCGCACTTCCACTGTGACCTAGGATTCCAAGTGTTGCCATGCCGTCACAATGGCCAATTCTTAGGCCTCTGACGGCTGAGTGTCTGGCAGCTCTCAAAGAGACCTTAGGAATGCTGGCTTTTTGGCTCCTTCCACCGAGAAACCGGCTCCCGCAGATCCTCTGTCGTTAGTTATTTCACGTCAGCATGTCTCTGGGCGCCCTCATTCCTCCTCCACGAAGTAAGACACAAACGGAATTGCCCTAAAGGGAAGAAGCCTTCAGAGTCGGGCAGAGAGGCAGTCTCTCCCACTCAGCATTCCCACACGGCTGAGCACAGGGTATGGTACCGAGAGAGGGAGTAAGACAGCCGTAACACCGAGCTTTTCCACATTGTAGCATAGACCTCACGCCTCAAGGCCACTTCGATTTCAGAGAGAAGACGCCAGGCTTCAGTGTGCTTTCCTGTGGCAGGGAAACTTTGCTTTCATTCCTGAGGTGGCACATTGGCTCAGGAGTGCCCCGCCCCAAGGACTCACGCTGTGCAGGTCGACTGGTTGAGATCAGCCCTTCTGGCTCTTTCACGGAGAAACCGACTGGGGAAAGAGCCGTTGAAAAGGTGGAGACGGTGGTGGCTTTCCCTCGTCTACACAGGGACAGCACTCTGAAGGCGAGGGGCTGCTGACGGGGGGTAGCAAATTCGCCAATTCTGAAAAGAAACATTTCGTTGTAAGCGGGTTCCATAAGTCTTGCCCCATTTCTCAGCTGCCTATCATGGAGGCCAGTCAGCTGGCAGACTCCCCTCAGGCCCTGCTTCCCAGGCTGTGGTACAGACACGCCGCCTGCTTCAGCCCAAAGGGACAGCTTATCACAAGAGAAAAACCCTGTGTGGGAAAGCTCCTGCCTAACCCTCGCCTCAAGCGCAAGCCTAGTGGCCATTGGTCAAAGGCTTTCCCCACAAGCTTAACACGTTTGCTCCCATCTAGCCTCCGAAGGCCGAGTTGACCT
The DNA here is from genome assembly GCF_028564815.1 of Eubalaena glacialis. Lineage (NCBI taxonomy): Eukaryota > Metazoa > Chordata > Mammalia > Artiodactyla > Balaenidae > Eubalaena > Eubalaena glacialis. The sequence goes on along the minus strand of NW_026871716.1, from coordinate 35,270 downwards.
AGCTCGGAGTCAAACTTGAGGAAAGCTACTCAGAGCGCCGGCGACTGCAAACTCTTTCACCAGGGAGCCCAAATCGAGTACACCTACTTGTGTTTTCCGGGGGCAGAACAAACGGTGTCAACGTACACGCCTCCAGCCTGGGAGGTGCGAGGTACACTTTCTCCATGGGAAACAAGCCCACGCCTTCAGGGGGAAAGGCCTCTATGCCTCTTTGCTTCGGCAGCCCAGGGATAGCGTCAGCCCTGAAAGTCTTCCAAAGGAGCAGAGTCAGAGAACCTTTGAACCGCAGAGCAGGTGCAGCCCACAACAAGGACTGCTCTTGGCCTGAGAACACCCACTGCCCAGCGCTTCCTTGGGGTACACACGTGTAGAGGAAGGGGGTTGAATTCTGCTGCGTGATAACTCCTCCAGGCCACGTAGCGTGAGCACAAGTAGAGTAGCCCTACGTCTCATCCCAGTTTCCTGTGTAAGTTGTACCAGGCAAACTCCCTGCTTGAATCCCTGGGTGGGGTACGTACCCTCCAGAGAAAGATGGATGCCTGGGACCCCGGGCTGGTATCTAGGTGAGTGTTCTGTGCATCCACTTCGCAGCTGTTCTCTCTCAGCCGGTCCCAACGCCTTTGGGGAAGAGTTTCCTGAGAGGGTCGGAAACAGGAAAGTAGCCGACAGGCCCGCGACGATGCCAGCGCTCTCCAGCCACAATGCCACCAGCCTCAGACACTTGCGTTCTCTTTGGTACATGAAAGAACACTGTGCTTGGAAGCTTCTTCCATCCAGCTTGCGCGTCGCACTTCCACTGTGACCTAGGATTCCAAGTGTTGCCATGCCGTCACAATGGCCAATTCTTAGGCCTCTGACGGCTGAGTGTCTGGCAGCTCTCAAAGAGACCTTAGGAATGCTGGCTTTTTGGCTCCTTCCACCGAGAAACCGGCTCCCGCAGATCCTCTGTCGTTAGTTATTTCACGTCAGCATGTCTCTGGGCGCCCTCATTCCTCCTCCACGAAGTAAGACACAAACGGAATTGCCCTAAAGGGAAGAAGCCTTCAGAGTCGGGCAGAGAGGCAGTCTCTCCCACTCAGCATTCCCACACGGCTGAGCACAGGGTATGGTACCGAGAGAGGGAGTAAGACAGCCGTAACACCGAGCTTTTCCACATTGTAGCATAGACCTCACGCCTCAAGGCCACTTCGATTTCAGAGAGAAGACGCCAGGCTTCAGTGTGCTTTCCTGTGGCAGGGAAACTTTGCTTTCATTCCTGAGGTGGCACATTGGCTCAGGAGTGCCCCGCCCCAAGGACTCACGCTGTGCAGGTCGACTGGTTGAGATCAGCCCTTCTGGCTCTTTCACGGAGAAACCGACTGGGGAAAGAGCCGTTGAAAAGGTGGAGACGGTGGTGGCTTTCCCTCGTCTACACAGGGACAGCACTCTGAAGGCGAGGGGCTGCTGACGGGGGGTAGCAAATTCGCCAATTCTGAAAAGAAACATTTCGTTGTAAGCGGGTTCCATAAGTCTTGCCCCATTTCTCAGCTGCCTATCATGGAGGCCAGTCAGCTGGCAGACTCCCCTCAGGCCCTGCTTCCCAGGCTGTGGTACAGACACGCCGCCTGCTTCAGCCCAAAGGGACAGCTTATCACAAGAGAAAAACCCTGTGTGGGAAAGCTCCTGCCTAACCCTCGCCTCAAGCGCAAGCCTAGTGGCCATTGGTCAAAGGCTTTCCCCACAAGCTTAACACGTTTGCTCCCATCTAGCCTCCGAAGGCCGAGTTGACCTAGCTCGGAGTCAAACTTGAGGAAAGCTACTCAGAGCGCCGGCGACTGCAAACTCTTTCACCAGGGAGCCCAAATCGAGTACACCTACTTGTGTTTTCCGGGGGCAGAACAAACGGTGTCAACGTACACGCCTCCAGCCTGGGAGGTGCGAGGTACACTTTCTCCATGGGAAACAAGCCCACGCCTTCAGGGGGAAAGGCCTCTATGCCTCTTTGCTTCGGCAGCCCAGGGATAGCGTCAGCCCTGAAAGTCTTCCAAAGGAGCAGAGTCAGAGAACCTTTGAACCGCAGAGCAGGTGCAGCCCACAACAAGGACTGCTCTTGGCCTGAGAACACCCACTGCCCAGCGCTTCCTTGGGGTACACACGTGTAGAGGAAGGGGGTTGAATTCTGCTGCGTGATAACTCCTCCAGGCCACGTAGCGTGAGCACAAGTAGAGTAGCCCTACGTCTCATCCCAGTTTCCTGTGTAAGTTGTACCAGGCAAACTCCCTGCTTGAATCCCTGGGTGGGGTACGTACCCTCCAGAGAAAGATGGATGCCTGGGACCCCGGGCTGGTATCTAGGTGAGTGTTCTGTGCATCCACTTCGCAGCTGTTCTCTCTCAGCCGGTCCCAACGCCTTTGGGGAAGAGTTTCCTGAGAGGGTCGGAAACAGGAAAGTAGCCGACAGGCCCGCGACGATGCCAGCGCTCTCCAGCCACAATGCCACCAGCCTCAGACACTTGCGTTCTCTTTGGTACATGAAAGAACACTGTGCTTGGAAGCTTCTTCCATCCAGCTTGCGCGTCGCACTTCCACTGTGACCTAGGATTCCAAGTGTTGCCATGCCGTCACAATGGCCAATTCTTAGGCCTCTGACGGCTGAGTGTCTGGCAGCTCTCAAAGAGACCTTAGGAATGCTGGCTTTTTGGCTCCTTCCACCGAGAAACCGGCTCCCGCAGATCCTCTGTCGTTAGTTATTTCACGTCAGCATGTCTCTGGGCGCCCTCATTCCTCCTCCACGAAGTAAGACACAAACGGAATTGCCCTAAAGGGAAGAAGCCTTCAGAGTCGGGCAGAGAGGCAGTCTCTCCCACTCAGCATTCCCACACGGCTGAGCACAGGGTATGGTACCGAGAGAGGGAGTAAGACAGCCGTAACACCGAGCTTTTCCACATTGTAGCATAGACCTCACGCCTCAAGGCCACTTCGATTTCAGAGAGAAGACGCCAGGCTTCAGTGTGCTTTCCTGTGGCAGGGAAACTTTGCTTTCATTCCTGAGGTGGCACATTGGCTCAGGAGTGCCCCGCCCCAAGGACTCACGCTGTGCAGGTCGACTGGTTGAGATCAGCCCTTCTGGCTCTTTCACGGAGAAACCGACTGGGGAAAGAGCCGTTGAAAAGGTGGAGACGGTGGTGGCTTTCCCTCGTCTACACAGGGACAGCACTCTGAAGGCGAGGGGCTGCTGACGGGGGGTAGCAAATTCGCCAATTCTGAAAAGAAACATTTCGTTGTAAGCGGGTTCCATAAGTCTTGCCCCATTTCTCAGCTGCCTATCATGGAGGCCAGTCAGCTGGCAGACTCCCCTCAGGCCCTGCTTCCCAGGCTGTGGTACAGACACGCCGCCTGCTTCAGCCCAAAGGGACAGCTTATCACAAGAGAAAAACCCTGTGTGGGAAAGCTCCTGCCTAACCCTCGCCTCAAGCGCAAGCCTAGTGGCCATTGGTCAAAGGCTTTCCCCACAAGCTTAACACGTTTGCTCCCATCTAGCCTCCGAAGGCCGAGTTGACCTAGCTCGGAGTCAAACTTGAGGAAAGCTACTCAGAGCGCCGGCGACTGCAAACTCTTTCACCAGGGAGCCCAAATCGAGTACACCTACTTGTGTTTTCCGGGGGCAGAACAAACGGTGTCAACGTACACGCCTCCAGCCTGGGAGGTGCGAGGTACACTTTCTCCATGGGAAACAAGCCCACGCCTTCAGGGGGAAAGGCCTCTATGCCTCTTTGCTTCGGCAGCCCAGGGATAGCGTCAGCCCTGAAAGTCTTCCAAAGGAGCAGAGTCAGAGAACCTTTGAACCGCAGAGCAGGTGCAGCCCACAACAAGGACTGCTCTTGGCCTGAGAACACCCACTGCCCAGCGCTTCCTTGGGGTACACACGTGTAGAGGAAGGGGGTTGAATTCTGCTGCGTGATAACTCCTCCAGGCCACGTAGCGTGAGCACAAGTAGAGTAGCCCTACGTCTCATCCCAGTTTCCTGTGTAAGTTGTACCAGGCAAACTCCCTGCTTGAATCCCTGGGTGGGGTACGTACCCTCCAGAGAAAGATGGATGCCTGGGACCCCGGGCTGGTATCTAGGTGAGTGTTCTGTGCATCCACTTCGCAGCTGTTCTCTCTCAGCCGGTCCCAACGCCTTTGGGGAAGAGTTTCCTGAGAGGGTCGGAAACAGGAAAGTAGCCGACAGGCCCGCGACGATGCCAGCGCTCTCCAGCCACAATGCCACCAGCCTCAGACACTTGCGTTCTCTTTGGTACATGAAAGAACACTGTGCTTGGAAGCTTCTTCCATCCAGCTTGCGCGTCGCACTTCCACTGTGACCTAGGATTCCAAGTGTTGCCATGCCGTCACAATGGCCAATTCTTAGGCCTCTGACGGCTGAGTGTCTGGCAGCTCTCAAAGAGACCTTAGGAATGCTGGCTTTTTGGCTCCTTCCACCGAGAAACCGGCTCCCGCAGATCCTCTGTCGTTAGTTATTTCACGTCAGCATGTCTCTGGGCGCCCTCATTCCTCCTCCACGAAGTAAGACACAAACGGAATTGCCCTAAAGGGAAGAAGCCTTCAGAGTCGGGCAGAGAGGCAGTCTCTCCCACTCAGCATTCCCACACGGCTGAGCACAGGGTATGGTACCGAGAGAGGGAGTAAGACAGCCGTAACACCGAGCTTTTCCACATTGTAGCATAGACCTCACGCCTCAAGGCCACTTCGATTTCAGAGAGAAGACGCCAGGCTTCAGTGTGCTTTCCTGTGGCAGGGAAACTTTGCTTTCATTCCTGAGGTGGCACATTGGCTCAGGAGTGCCCCGCCCCAAGGACTCACGCTGTGCAGGTCGACTGGTTGAGATCAGCCCTTCTGGCTCTTTCACGGAGAAACCGACTGGGGAAAGAGCCGTTGAAAAGGTGGAGACGGTGGTGGCTTTCCCTCGTCTACACAGGGACAGCACTCTGAAGGCGAGGGGCTGCTGACGGGGGGTAGCAAATTCGCCAATTCTGAAAAGAAACATTTCGTTGTAAGCGGGTTCCATAAGTCTTGCCCCATTTCTCAGCTGCCTATCATGGAGGCCAGTCAGCTGGCAGACTCCCCTCAGGCCCTGCTTCCCAGGCTGTGGTACAGACACGCCGCCTGCTTCAGCCCAAAGGGACAGCTTATCACAAGAGAAAAACCCTGTGTGGGAAAGCTCCTGCCTAACCCTCGCCTCAAGCGCAAGCCTAGTGGCCATTGGTCAAAGGCTTTCCCCACAAGCTTAACACGTTTGCTCCCATCTAGCCTCCGAAGGCCGAGTTGACCTAGCTCGGAGTCAAACTTGAGGAAAGCTACTCAGAGCGCCGGCGACTGCAAACTCTTTCACCAGGGAGCCCAAATCGAGTACACCTACTTGTGTTTTCCGGGGGCAGAACAAACGGTGTCAACGTACACGCCTCCAGCCTGGGAGGTGCGAGGTACACTTTCTCCATGGGAAACAAGCCCACGCCTTCAGGGGGAAAGGCCTCTATGCCTCTTTGCTTCGGCAGCCCAGGGATAGCGTCAGCCCTGAAAGTCTTCCAAAGGAGCAGAGTCAGAGAACCTTTGAACCGCAGAGCAGGTGCAGCCCACAACAAGGACTGCTCTTGGCCTGAGAACACCCACTGCCCAGCGCTTCCTTGGGGTACACACGTGTAGAGGAAGGGGGTTGAATTCTGCTGCGTGATAACTCCTCCAGGCCACGTAGCGTGAGCACAAGTAGAGTAGCCCTACGTCTCATCCCAGTTTCCTGTGTAAGTTGTACCAGGCAAACTCCCTGCTTGAATCCCTGGGTGGGGTACGTACCCTCCAGAGAAAGATGGATGCCTGGGACCCCGGGCTGGTATCTAGGTGAGTGTTCTGTGCATCCACTTCGCAGCTGTTCTCTCTCAGCCGGTCCCAACGCCTTTGGGGAAGAGTTTCCTGAGAGGGTCGGAAACAGGAAAGTAGCCGACAGGCCCGCGACGATGCCAGCGCTCTCCAGCCACAATGCCACCAGCCTCAGACACTTGCGTTCTCTTTGGTACATGAAAGAACACTGTGCTTGGAAGCTTCTTCCATCCAGCTTGCGCGTCGCACTTCCACTGTGACCTAGGATTCCAAGTGTTGCCATGCCGTCACAATGGCCAATTCTTAGGCCTCTGACGGCTGAGTGTCTGGCAGCTCTCAAAGAGACCTTAGGAATGCTGGCTTTTTGGCTCCTTCCACCGAGAAACCGGCTCCCGCAGATCCTCTGTCGTTAGTTATTTCACGTCAGCATGTCTCTGGGCGCCCTCATTCCTCCTCCACGAAGTAAGACACAAACGGAATTGCCCTAAAGGGAAGAAGCCTTCAGAGTCGGGCAGAGAGGCAGTCTCTCCCACTCAGCATTCCCACACGGCTGAGCACAGGGTATGGTACCGAGAGAGGGAGTAAGACAGCCGTAACACCGAGCTTTTCCACATTGTAGCATAGACCTCACGCCTCAAGGCCACTTCGATTTCAGAGAGAAGACGCCAGGCTTCAGTGTGCTTTCCTGTGGCAGGGAAACTTTGCTTTCATTCCTGAGGTGGCACATTGGCTCAGGAGTGCCCCGCCCCAAGGACTCACGCTGTGCAGGTCGACTGGTTGAGATCAGCCCTTCTGGCTCTTTCACGGAGAAACCGACTGGGGAAAGAGCCGTTGAAAAGGTGGAGACGGTGGTGGCTTTCCCTCGTCTACACAGGGACAGCACTCTGAAGGCGAGGGGCTGCTGACGGGGGGTAGCAAATTCGCCAATTCTGAAAAGAAACATTTCGTTGTAAGCGGGTTCCATAAGTCTTGCCCCATTTCTCAGCTGCCTATCATGGAGGCCAGTCAGCTGGCAGACTCCCCTCAGGCCCTGCTTCCCAGGCTGTGGTACAGACACGCCGCCTGCTTCAGCCCAAAGGGACAGCTTATCACAAGAGAAAAACCCTGTGTGGGAAAGCTCCTGCCTAACCCTCGCCTCAAGCGCAAGCCTAGTGGCCATTGGTCAAAGGCTTTCCCCACAAGCTTAACACGTTTGCTCCCATCTAGCCTCCGAAGGCCGAGTTGACCTAGCTCGGAGTCAAACTTGAGGAAAGCTACTCAGAGCGCCGGCGACTGCAAACTCTTTCACCAGGGAGCCCAAATCGAGTACACCTACTTGTGTTTTCCGGGGGCAGAACAAACGGTGTCAACGTACACGCCTCCAGCCTGGGAGGTGCGAGGTACACTTTCTCCATGGGAAACAAGCCCACGCCTTCAGGGGGAAAGGCCTCTATGCCTCTTTGCTTCGGCAGCCCAGGGATAGCGTCAGCCCTGAAAGTCTTCCAAAGGAGCAGAGTCAGAGAACCTTTGAACCGCAGAGCAGGTGCAGCCCACAACAAGGACTGCTCTTGGCCTGAGAACACCCACTGCCCAGCGCTTCCTTGGGGTACACACGTGTAGAGGAAGGGGGTTGAATTCTGCTGCGTGATAACTCCTCCAGGCCACGTAGCGTGAGCACAAGTAGAGTAGCCCTACGTCTCATCCCAGTTTCCTGTGTAAGTTGTACCAGGCAAACTCCCTGCTTGAATCCCTGGGTGGGGTACGTACCCTCCAGAGAAAGATGGATGCCTGGGACCCCGGGCTGGTATCTAGGTGAGTGTTCTGTGCATCCACTTCGCAGCTGTTCTCTCTCAGCCGGTCCCAACGCCTTTGGGGAAGAGTTTCCTGAGAGGGTCGGAAACAGGAAAGTAGCCGACAGGCCCGCGACGATGCCAGCGCTCTCCAGCCACAATGCCACCAGCCTCAGACACTTGCGTTCTCTTTGGTACATGAAAGAACACTGTGCTTGGAAGCTTCTTCCATCCAGCTTGCGCGTCGCACTTCCACTGTGACCTAGGATTCCAAGTGTTGCCATGCCGTCACAATGGCCAATTCTTAGGCCTCTGACGGCTGAGTGTCTGGCAGCTCTCAAAGAGACCTTAGGAATGCTGGCTTTTTGGCTCCTTCCACCGAGAAACCGGCTCCCGCAGATCCTCTGTCGTTAGTTATTTCACGTCAGCATGTCTCTGGGCGCCCTCATTCCTCCTCCACGAAGTAAGACACAAACGGAATTGCCCTAAAGGGAAGAAGCCTTCAGAGTCGGGCAGAGAGGCAGTCTCTCCCACTCAGCATTCCCACACGGCTGAGCACAGGGTATGGTACCGAGAGAGGGAGTAAGACAGCCGTAACACCGAGCTTTTCCACATTGTAGCATAGACCTCACGCCTCAAGGCCACTTCGATTTCAGAGAGAAGACGCCAGGCTTCAGTGTGCTTTCCTGTGGCAGGGAAACTTTGCTTTCATTCCTGAGGTGGCACATTGGCTCAGGAGTGCCCCGCCCCAAGGACTCACGCTGTGCAGGTCGACTGGTTGAGATCAGCCCTTCTGGCTCTTTCACGGAGAAACCGACTGGGGAAAGAGCCGTTGAAAAGGTGGAGACGGTGGTGGCTTTCCCTCGTCTACACAGGGACAGCACTCTGAAGGCGAGGGGCTGCTGACGGGGGGTAGCAAATTCGCCAATTCTGAAAAGAAACATTTCGTTGTAAGCGGGTTCCATAAGTCTTGCCCCATTTCTCAGCTGCCTATCATGGAGGCCAGTCAGCTGGCAGACTCCCCTCAGGCCCTGCTTCCCAGGCTGTGGTACAGACACGCCGCCTGCTTCAGCCCAAAGGGACAGCTTATCACAAGAGAAAAACCCTGTGTGGGAAAGCTCCTGCCTAACCCTCGCCTCAAGCGCAAGCCTAGTGGCCATTGGTCAAAGGCTTTCCCCACAAGCTTAACACGTTTGCTCCCATCTAGCCTCCGAAGGCCGAGTTGACCTAGCTCGGAGTCAAACTTGAGGAAAGCTACTCAGAGCGCCGGCGACTGCAAACTCTTTCACCAGGGAGCCCAAATCGAGTACACCTACTTGTGTTTTCCGGGGGCAGAACAAACGGTGTCAACGTACACGCCTCCAGCCTGGGAGGTGCGAGGTACACTTTCTCCATGGGAAACAAGCCCACGCCTTCAGGGGGAAAGGCCTCTATGCCTCTTTGCTTCGGCAGCCCAGGGATAGCGTCAGCCCTGAAAGTCTTCCAAAGGAGCAGAGTCAGAGAACCTTTGAACCGCAGAGCAGGTGCAGCCCACAACAAGGACTGCTCTTGGCCTGAGAACACCCACTGCCCAGCGCTTCCTTGGGGTACACACGTGTAGAGGAAGGGGGTTGAATTCTGCTGCGTGATAACTCCTCCAGGCCACGTAGCGTGAGCACAAGTAGAGTAGCCCTACGTCTCATCCCAGTTTCCTGTGTAAGTTGTACCAGGCAAACTCCCTGCTTGAATCCCTGGGTGGGGTACGTACCCTCCAGAGAAAGATGGATGCCTGGGACCCCGGGCTGGTATCTAGGTGAGTGTTCTGTGCATCCACTTCGCAGCTGTTCTCTCTCAGCCGGTCCCAACGCCTTTGGGGAAGAGTTTCCTGAGAGGGTCGGAAACAGGAAAGTAGCCGACAGGCCCGCGACGATGCCAGCGCTCTCCAGCCACAATGCCACCAGCCTCAGACACTTGCGTTCTCTTTGGTACATGAAAGAACACTGTGCTTGGAAGCTTCTTCCATCCAGCTTGCGCGTCGCACTTCCACTGTGACCTAGGATTCCAAGTGTTGCCATGCCGTCACAATGGCCAATTCTTAGGCCTCTGACGGCTGAGTGTCTGGCAGCTCTCAAAGAGACCTTAGGAATGCTGGCTTTTTGGCTCCTTCCACCGAGAAACCGGCTCCCGCAGATCCTCTGTCGTTAGTTATTTCACGTCAGCATGTCTCTGGGCGCCCTCATTCCTCCTCCACGAAGTAAGACACAAACGGAATTGCCCTAAAGGGAAGAAGCCTTCAGAGTCGGGCAGAGAGGCAGTCTCTCCCACTCAGCATTCCCACACGGCTGAGCACAGGGTATGGTACCGAGAGAGGGAGTAAGACAGCCGTAACACCGAGCTTTTCCACATTGTAGCATAGACCTCACGCCTCAAGGCCACTTCGATTTCAGAGAGAAGACGCCAGGCTTCAGTGTGCTTTCCTGTGGCAGGGAAACTTTGCTTTCATTCCTGAGGTGGCACATTGGCTCAGGAGTGCCCCGCCCCAAGGACTCACGCTGTGCAGGTCGACTGGTTGAGATCAGCCCTTCTGGCTCTTTCACGGAGAAACCGACTGGGGAAAGAGCCGTTGAAAAGGTGGAGACGGTGGTGGCTTTCCCTCGTCTACACAGGGACAGCACTCTGAAGGCGAGGGGCTGCTGACGGGGGGTAGCAAATTCGCCAATTCTGAAAAGAAACATTTCGTTGTAAGCGGGTTCCATAAGTCTTGCCCCATTTCTCAGCTGCCTATCATGGAGGCCAGTCAGCTGGCAGACTCCCCTCAGGCCCTGCTTCCCAGGCTGTGGTACAGACACGCCGCCTGCTTCAGCCCAAAGGGACAGCTTATCACAAGAGAAAAACCCTGTGTGGGAAAGCTCCTGCCTAACCCTCGCCTCAAGCGCAAGCCTAGTGGCCATTGGTCAAAGGCTTTCCCCACAAGCTTAACACGTTTGCTCCCATCTAGCCTCCGAAGGCCGAGTTGACCTAGCTCGGAGTCAAACTTGAGGAAAGCTACTCAGAGCGCCGGCGACTGCAAACTCTTTCACCAGGGAGCCCAAATCGAGTACACCTACTTGTGTTTTCCGGGGGCAGAACAAACGGTGTCAACGTACACGCCTCCAGCCTGGGAGGTGCGAGGTACACTTTCTCCATGGGAAACAAGCCCACGCCTTCAGGGGGAAAGGCCTCTATGCCTCTTTGCTTCGGCAGCCCAGGGATAGCGTCAGCCCTGAAAGTCTTCCAAAGGAGCAGAGTCAGAGAACCTTTGAACCGCAGAGCAGGTGCAGCCCACAACAAGGACTGCTCTTGGCCTGAGAACACCCACTGCCCAGCGCTTCCTTGGGGTACACACGTGTAGAGGAAGGGGGTTGAATTCTGCTGCGTGATAACTCCTCCAGGCCACGTAGCGTGAGCACAAGTAGAGTAGCCCTACGTCTCATCCCAGTTTCCTGTGTAAGTTGTACCAGGCAAACTCCCTGCTTGAATCCCTGGGTGGGGTACGTACCCTCCAGAGAAAGATGGATGCCTGGGACCCCGGGCTGGTATCTAGGTGAGTGTTCTGTGCATCCACTTCGCAGCTGTTCTCTCTCAGCCGGTCCCAACGCCTTTGGGGAAGAGTTTCCTGAGAGGGTCGGAAACAGGAAAGTAGCCGACAGGCCCGCGACGATGCCAGCGCTCTCCAGCCACAATGCCACCAGCCTCAGACACTTGCGTTCTCTTTGGTACATGAAAGAACACTGTGCTTGGAAGCTTCTTCCATCCAGCTTGCGCGTCGCACTTCCACTGTGACCTAGGATTCCAAGTGTTGCCATGCCGTCACAATGGCCAATTCTTAGGCCTCTGACGGCTGAGTGTCTGGCAGCTCTCAAAGAGACCTTAGGAATGCTGGCTTTTTGGCTCCTTCCACCGAGAAACCGGCTCCCGCAGATCCTCTGTCGTTAGTTATTTCACGTCAGCATGTCTCTGGGCGCCCTCATTCCTCCTCCACGAAGTAAGACACAAACGGAATTGCCCTAAAGGGAAGAAGCCTTCAGAGTCGGGCAGAGAGGCAGTCTCTCCCACTCAGCATTCCCACACGGCTGAGCACAGGGTATGGTACCGAGAGAGGGAGTAAGACAGCCGTAACACCGAGCTTTTCCACATTGTAGCATAGACCTCACGCCTCAAGGCCACTTCGATTTCAGAGAGAAGACGCCAGGCTTCAGTGTGCTTTCCTGTGGCAGGGAAACTTTGCTTTCATTCCTGAGGTGGCACATTGGCTCAGGAGTGCCCCGCCCCAAGGACTCACGCTGTGCAGGTCGACTGGTTGAGATCAGCCCTTCTGGCTCTTTCACGGAGAAACCGACTGGGGAAAGAGCCGTTGAAAAGGTGGAGACGGTGGTGGCTTTCCCTCATCTACACAGGGACAGCACTCTGAAGGCGAGGGGCTGCTGACGGGGGGTAGCAAATTCTCCAATTCTGAAAAGAAACATTTCGTTGTAAGCGGGTTCCATAAGTCTTGCCCCATTTCTCAGCTGCCTATCATGGAGGCCAGTCAGCTGGCAGACTCCCCTCAGGCCCTGCTTCCCAGGCTGTGGTACAGACACGCCGCCTGCTTCAGCCCAAAGGGACAGCTTATCACAAGAGAAAAACCCTGTGTGGGAAAGCTCCTGCCTAACCCTCGCCTCAAGCGCAAGCCTAGTGGCCATTGGTCAAAGGCTTTCCCCACAAGCTTAACACGTTTGCTCCCATCTAGCCTCCGAAGGCCGAGTTGACCTAGCTCGGAGTCAAACTTGAGGAAAGCTACTCAGAGCGCCGGCGACTGCAAACTCTTTCACCAGGGAGCCCAAATCGAGTACACCTACTTGTGTTTTCCGGGGGCAGAACAAACGGTGTCAACGTACACGCCTCCAGCCTGGGAGGTGCGAGGTACACTTTCTCCATGGGAAACAAGCCCACGCCTTCAGGGGGAAAGGCCTCTATGCCTCTTTGCTTCGGCAGCCCAGGGATAGCGTCAGCCCTGAAAGTCTTCCAAAGGAGCAGAGTCAGAGAACCTTTGAACCGCAGAGCAGGTGCAGCCCACAACAAGGACTGCTCTTGGCCTGAGAACACCCACTGCCCAGCGCTTCCTTGGGGTACACACGTGTAGAGGAAGGGGGTTGAATTCTGCTGCGTGATAACTCCTCCAGGCCACGTAGCGTGAGCACAAGTAGAGTAGCCCTACGTCTCATCCCAGTTTCCTGTGTAAGTTGTACCAGGCAAACTCCCTGCTTGAATCCCTGGGTGGGGTACGTACCCTCCAGAGAAAGATGGATGCCTGGGACCCCGGGCTGGTATCTAGGTGAGTGTTCTGTGCATCCACTTCGCAGCTGTTCTCTCTCAGCCGGTCCCAACGCCTTTGGGGAAGAGTTTCCTGAGAGGGTCGGAAACAGGAAAGTAGCCGACAGGCCCGCGACGATGCCAGCGCTCTCCAGCCACAATGCCACCAGCCTCAGACACTTGCGTTCTCTTTGGTACATGAAAGAACACTGTGCTTGGAAGCTTCTTCCATCCAGCTTGCGCGTCGCACTTCCACTGTGACCTAGGATTCCAAGTGTTGCCATGCCGTCACAATGGCCAATTCTTAGGCCTCTGACGGCTGAGTGTCTGGCAGCTCTCAAAGAGACCTTAGGAATGCTGGCTTTTTGGCTCCTTCCACCGAGAAACCGGCTCCCGCAGATCCTCTGTCGTTAGTTATTTCACGTCAGCATGTCTCTGGGCGCCCTCATTCCTCCTCCACGAAGTAAGACACAAACGGAATTGCCCTAAAGGGAAGAAGCCTTCAGAGTCGGGCAGAGAGGCAGTCTCTCCCACTCAGCATTCCCACACGGCTGAGCACAGGGTATGGTACCGAGAGAGGGAGTAAGACAGCCGTAACACCGAGCTTTTCCACATTGTAGCATAGACCTCACGCCTCAAGGCCACTTCGATTTCAGAGAGAAGACGCCAGGCTTCAGTGTGCTTTCCTGTGGCAGGGAAACTTTGCTTTCATTCCTGAGGTGGCACATTGGCTCAGGAGTGCCCCGCCCCAAGGACTCACGCTGTGCAGGTCGACTGGTTGAGATCAGCCCTTCTGGCTCTTTCACGGAGAAACCGACTGGGGAAAGAGCCGTTGAAAAGGTGGAGACGGTGGTGGCTTTCCCTCGTCTACACAGGGACAGCACTCTGAAGGCGAGGGGCTGCTGACGGGGGGTAGCAAATTCGCCAATTCTGAAAAGAAACATTTCGTTGTAAGCGGGTTCCATAAGTCTTGCCCCATTTCTCAGCTGCCTATCATGGAGGCCAGTCAGCTGGCAGACTCCCCTCAGGCCCTGCTTCCCAGGCTGTGGTACAGACACGCCGCCTGCTTCAGCCCAAAGGGACAGCTTATCACAAGAGAAAAACCCTGTGTGGGAAAGCTCCTGCCTAACCCTCGCCTCAAGCGCAAGCCTAGTGGCCATTGGTCAAAGGCTTTCCCCACAAGCTTAACACGTTTGCTCCCATCTAGCCTCCGAAGGCCGAGTTGACCTAGCTCGGAGTCAAACTTGAGGAAAGCTACTCAGAGCGCCGGCGACTGCAAACTCTTTCACCAGGGAGCCCAAATCGAGTACACCTACTTGTGTTTTCCGGGGGCAGAACAAACGGTGTCAACGTACACGCCTCCAGCCTGGGAGGTGCGAGGTACACTTTCTCCATGGGAAACAAGCCCACGCCTTCAGGGGGAAAGGCCTCTATGCCTCTTTGCTTCGGCAGCCCAGGGATAGCGTCAGCCCTGAAAGTCTTCCAAAGGAGCAGAGTCAGAGAACCTTTGAACCGCAGAGCAGGTGCAGCCCACAACAAGGACTGCTCTTGGCCTGAGAACACCCACTGCCCAGCGCTTCCTTGGGGTACACACGTGTAGAGGAAGGGGGTTGAATTCTGCTGCGTGATAACTCCTCCAGGCCACGTAGCGTGAGCACAAGTAGAGTAGCCCTACGTCTCATCCCAGTTTCCTGTGTAAGTTGTACCAGGCAAACTCCCTGCTTGAATCCCTGGGTGGGGTACGTACCCTCCAGAGAAAGATGGATGCCTGGGACCCCGGGCTGGTATCTAGGTGAGTGTTCTGTGCATCCACTTCGCAGCTGTTCTCTCTCAGCCGGTCCCAACGCCTTTGGGGAAGAGTTTCCTGAGAGGGTCGGAAACAGGAAAGTAGCCGACAGGCCCGCGACGATGCCAGCGCTCTCCAGCCACAATGCCACCAGCCTCAGACACTTGCGTTCTCTTTGGTACATGAAAGAACACTGTGCTTGGAAGCTTCTTCCATCCAGCTTGCGCGTCGCACTTCCACTGTGACCTAGGATTCCAAGTGTTGCCATGCCGTCACAATGGCCAATTCTTAGGCCTCTGACGGCTGAGTGTCTGGCAGCTCTCAAAGAGACCTTAGGAATGCTGGCTTTTTGGCTCCTTCCACCGAGAAACCGGCTCCCGCAGATCCTCTGTCGTTAGTTATTTCACGTCAGCATGTCTCTGGGCGCCCTCATTCCTCCTCCACGAAGTAAGACACAAACGGAATTGCCCTAAAGGGAAGAAGCCTTCAGAGTCGGGCAGAGAGGCAGTCTCTCCCACTCAGCATTCCCACACGGCTGAGCACAGGGTATGGTACCGAGAGAGGGAGTAAGACAGCCGTAACACCGAGCTTTTCCACATTGTAGCATAGACCTCACGCCTCAAGGCCACTTCGATTTCAGAGAGAAGACGCCAGGCTTCAGTGTGCTTTCCTGTGGCAGGGAAACTTTGCTTTCATTCCTGAGGTGGCACATTGGCTCAGGAGTGCCCCGCCCCAAGGACTCACGCTGTGCAGGTCGACTGGTTGAGATCAGCCCTTCTGGCTCTTTCACGGAGAAACCGACTGGGGAAAGAGCCGTTGAAAAGGTGGAGACGGTGGTGGCTTTCCCTCGTCTACACAGGGACAGCACTCTGAAGGCGAGGGGCTGCTGACGGGGGGTAGCAAATTCGCCAATTCTGAAAAGAAACATTTCGTTGTAAGCGGGTTCCATAAGTCTTGCCCCATTTCTCAGCTGCCTATCATGGAGGCCAGTCAGCTGGCAGACTCCCCTCAGGCCCTGCTTCCCAGGCTGTGGTACAGACACGCCGCCTGCTTCAGCCCAAAGGGACAGCTTATCACAAGAGAAAAACCCTGTGTGGGAAAGCTCCTGCCTAACCCTCGCCTCAAGCGCAAGCCTAGTGGCCATTGGTCAAAGGCTTTCCCCACAAGCTTAACACGTTTGCTCCCATCTAGCCTCCGAAGGCCGAGTTGACCTAGCTCGGAGTCAAACTTGAGGAAAGCTACTCAGAGCGCCGGCGACTGCAAACTCTTTCACCAGGGAGCCCAAATCGAGTACACCTACTTGTGTTTTCCAGGGGCAGAACAAACGGTGTCAACGTACACGCCTCCAGCCTGGGAGGTGCGAGGTACACTTTCTCCATGGGAAACAAGCCCACGCCTTCAGGGGGAAAGGCCTCTATGCCTCTTTGCTTCGGCAGCCCAGGGATAGCGTCAGCCCTGAAAGTCTTCCAAAGGAGCAGAGTCAGAGAACCTTTGAACCGCAGAGCAGGTGCAGCCCACAACAAGGACTGCTCTTGGCCTGAGAACACCCACTGCCCAGCGCTTCCTTGGGGTACACACGTGTAGAGGAAGGGGGTTGAATTCTGCTGCGTGATAACTCCTCCAGGCCACGTAGCGTGAGCACAAGTAGAGTAGCCCTACGTCTCATCCCAGTTTCCTGTGTAAGTTGTACCAGGCAAACTCCCTGCTTGAATCCCTGGGTGGGGTACGTACCCTCCAGAGAAAGATGGATGCCTGGGACCCCGGGCTGGTATCTAGGTGAGTGTTCTGTGCATCCACTTCGCAGCTGTTCTCTCTCAGCCGGTCCCAACGCCTTTGGGGAAGAGTTTCCTGAGAGGGTCGGAAACAGGAAAGTAGCCGACAGGCCCGCGACGATGCCAGCGCTCTCCAGCCACAATGCCACCAGCCTCAGACACTTGCGTTCTCTTTGGTACATGAAAGAACACTGTGCTTGGAAGCTTCTTCCATCCAGCTTGCGCGTCGCACTTCCACTGTGACCTAGGATTCCAAGTGTTGCCATGCCGTCACAATGGCCAATTCTTAGGCCTCTGACGGCTGAGTGTCTGGCAGCTCTCAAAGAGACCTTAGGAATGCTGGCTTTTTGGCTCCTTCCACCGAGAAACCGGCTCCCGCAGATCCTCTGTCGTTAGTTATTTCACGTCAGCATGTCTCTGGGCGCCCTCATTCCTCCTCCACGAAGTAAGACACAAACGGAATTGCCCTAAAGGGAAGAAGCCTTCAGAGTCGGGCAGAGAGGCAGTCTCTCCCACTCAGCATTCCCACACGGCTGAGCACAGGGTATGGTACCGAGAGAGGGAGTAAGACAGCCGTAACACCGAGCTTTTCCACATTGTAGCATAGACCTCACGCCTCAAGGCCACTTCGATTTCAGAGAGAAGACGCCAGGCTTCAGTGTGCTTTCCTGTGGCAGGGAAACTTTGCTTTCATTCCTGAGGTGGCACATTGGCTCAGGAGTGCCCCGCCCCAAGGACTCACGCTGTGCAGGTCGACTGGTTGAGATCAGCCCTTCTGGCTCTTTCACGGAGAAACCGACTGGGGAAAGAGCCGTTGAAAAGGTGGAGACGGTGGTGGCTTTCCCTCGTCTACACAGGGACAGCACTCTGAAGGCGAGGAGCTGCTGACGGGGGGTAGCAAATTCGCCAATTCTGAAAAGAAACATTTCGTTGTAAGCGGGTTCCATAAGTCTTGCCCCATTTCTCAGCTGCCTATCATGGAGGCCAGTCAGCTGGCAGACTCCCCTCAGGCCCTGCTTCCCAGGCTGTGGTACAGACACGCCGCCTGCTTCAGCCCAAAGGGACAGCTTATCACAAGAGAAAAACCCTGTGTGGGAAAGCTCCTGCCTAACCCTCGCCTCAAGCGCAAGCCTAGTGGCCATTGGTCAAAGGCTTTCCCCACAAGCTTAACACGTTTGCTCCCATCTAGCCTCCGAAGGCCGAGTTGACCTAGCTCGGAGTCAAACTTGAGGAAAGCTACTCAGAGCGCCGGCGACTGCAAACTCTTTCACCAGGGAGCCCAAATCGAGTACACCTACTTGTGTTTTCCGGGGGCAGAACAAACGGTGTCAACGTACACGCCTCCAGCCTGGGAGGTGCCAGGTACACTTTCTCCATGGGAAACAAGCCCACGCCTTCAGGGGGAAAGGCCTCTATGCCTCTTTGCTTCGGCAGCCCAGGGATAGCGTCAGCTCTGAAAGTCTTCCAAAGGAGCAGAGTCAGAGAACCTTTGAACCGCAGAGCAGGTGCAGCCCACAACAAGGACTGCTCTTGGCCTGAGAACACCCACTGCCCAGCGCTTCCTTGGGGTACACACGTGTAGAGGAAGGGGGTTGAATTCTGCTGCGTGATAACTCCTCCAGGCCACGTAGCGTGAGCACAAGTAGAGTAGCCCTACGTCTCATCCCAGTTTCCTGTGTAAGTTGTACCAGGCAAACTCCCTGCTTGAATCCCTGGGTGGGGTACGTACCCTCCAGAGAAAGATGGATGCCTGGGACCCCGGGCTGGTATCTAGGTGAGTGTTCTGTGCATCCACTTCGCAGCTGTTCTCTCTCAGCCGGTCCCAACGCCTTTGGGGAAGAGTTTCCTGAGAGGGTCGGAAACAGGAAAGTAGCCGACAGGCCCGCGACGATGCCAGCGCTCTCCAGCCACAATGCCACCAGCCTCAGACACTTGCGTTCTCTTTGGTACATGAAAGAACACTGTGCTTGGAAGCTTCTTCCATCCAGCTTGCGCGTCGCACTTCCACTGTGACCTAGGATTCCAAGTGTTGCCATGCCGCCACAATGGCCAATTCTTAGGCCTCTGACGGCTGAGTGTCTGGCAGCTCTCAAAGAGACCTTAGGAATGCTGGCTTTTTGGCTCCTTCCACCGAGAAACCGGCTCCCGCAGATCCTCTGTCGTTAGTTATTTCACGTCAGCATATCTCTGGGCGCCCTCATTCCTCCTCCACGAAGTAAGACACAAACGGAATTGCCCTAAAGGGAAGAAGCCTTCAGAGTCGGGCAGAGAGGCAGTCTCTCCCACTCAGCATTCCCACACGGCTGAGCACAGGGTATGGTACCGAGAGAGGGAGTAAGACAGCCGTAACACCGAGCTTTTCCACATTGTAGCATAGACCTCACGCCTCAAGGCCACTTCGATTTCAGAGAGAAGACGCCAGGCTTCAGTGTGCTTTCCTGTGGCAGGGAAACTTTGCTTTCATTCCTGAGGTGGCACATTGGCTCAGGAGTGCCCCGCCCCAAGGACTCACGCTGTGCAGGTCGACTGGTTGAGATCAGCCCTTCTGGCTCTTTCACGGAGAAACCGACTGGGGAAAGAGCCGTTGAAAAGGTGGAGACGGTGGTGGCTTTCCCTCGTCTACACAGGGACAGCACTCTGAAGGCGAGGGGCTGCTGACGGGGGGTAGCAAATTCGCCAATTCTGAAAAGAAACATTTCGTTGTAAGCGGGTTCCATAAGTCTTGCCCCATTTCTCAGCTGCCTATCATGGAGGCCAGTCAGCTGGCAGACTCCCCTCAGGCCCTGCTTCCCAGGCTGTGGTACAGACACGCCGCCTGCTTCAGCCCAAAGGGACAGCTTATCACAAGAGAAAAACCCTGTGTGGGAAAGCTCCTGCCTAACCCTCGCCTCAAGCGCAAGCCTAGTGGCCATTGGTCAAAGGCTTTCCCCACAAGCTTAACACGTTTGCTCCCATCTAGCCTCCGAAGGCCGAGTTGACCTAGCTCGGAGTCAAACTTGAGGAAAGCTACTCAGAGCGCCGGCGACTGCAAACTCTTTCACCAGGGAGCCCAAATCGAGTACACCTACTTGTGTTTTCCGGGGGCAGAACAAACGGTGTCAACGTACACGCCTCCAGCCTGGGAGGTGCGAGGTACACTTTCTCCATGGGAAACAAGCCCACGCCTTCAGGGGGAAAGGCCTCTATGCCTCTTTGCTTCGGCAGCCCAGGGATAGCGTCAGCCCTGAAAGTCTTCCAAAGGAGCAGAGTCAGAGAACCTTTGAACCGCAGAGCAGGTGCAGCCCACAACAAGGACTGCTCTTGGCCTGAGAACACCCACTGCCCAGCGCTTCCTTGGGGTACACACGTGTAGAGGAAGGGGGTTGAATTCTGCTGCGTGATAACTCCTCCAGGCCACGTAGCGTGAGCACAAGTAGAGTAGCCCTACGTCTCATCCCAGTTTCCTGTGTAAGTTGTACCAGGCAAACTCCCTGCTTGAATCCCTGGGTGGGGTACGTACCCTCCAGAGAAAGATGGATGCCTGGGACCCCGGGCTGGTATCTAGGTGAGTGTTCTGTGCATCCACTTCGCAGCTGTTCTCTCTCAGCCGGTCCCAACGCCTTTGGGGAAGAGTTTCCTGAGAGGGTCGGAAACAGGAAAGTAGCCGACAGGCCCGCGACGATGCCAGCGCTCTCCAGCCACAATGCCACCAGCCTCAGACACTTGCGTTCTCTTTGGTACATGAAAGAACACTGTGCTTGGAAGCTTCTTCCATCCAGCTTGCGCGTCGCACTTCCACTGTGACCTAGGATTCCAAGTGTTGCCATGCCGCCACAATGGCCAATTCTTAGGCCTCTGACGGCTGAGTGTCTGGCAGCTCTCAAAGAGACCTTAGGAATGCTGGCTTTTTGGCTCCTTCCACCGAGAAACCGGCTCCCGCAGATCCTCTGTCGTTAGTTATTTCACGTCAGCATGTCTCTGGGCGCCCTCATTCCTCCTCCACGAAGTAAGACACAAACGGAATTGCCCTAAAGGGAAGAAGCCTTCAGAGTCGGGCAGAGAGGCAGTCTCTCCCACTCAGCATTCCCACACGGCTGAGCACAGGGTATGGTACCGAGAGAGGGAGTAAGACAGCCGTAACACCGAGCTTTTCCACATTGTAGCATAGACCTCACGCCTCAAGGCCACTTCGATTTCAGAGAGAAGACGCCAGGCTTCAGTGTGCTTTCCTGTGGCAGGGAAACTTTGCTTTCATTCCTGAGGTGGCACATTGGCTCAGGAGTGCCCCGCCCCAAGGACTCACGCTGTGCAGGTCGACTGGTTGAGATCAGCCCTTCTGGCTCTTTCACGGAGAAACCGACTGGGGAAAGAGCCGTTGAAAAGGTGGAGACGGTGGTGGCTTTCCCTCGTCTACACAGGGACAGCACTCTGAAGGCGAGGGGCTGCTGACGGGGGGTAGCAAATTCGCCAATTCTGAAAAGAAACATTTCGTTGTAAGCGGGTTCCATAAGTCTTGCCCCATTTCTCAGCTGCCTATCATGGAGGCCAGTCAGCTGGCAGACTCCCCTCAGGCCCTGCTTCCCAGGCTGTGGTACAGACACGCCGCCTGCTTCAGCCCAAAGGGACAGCTTATCACAAGAGAAAAACCCTGTGTGGGAAAGCTCCTGCCTAACCCTCGCCTCAAGCGCAAGCCTAGTGGCCATTGGTCAAAGGCTTTCCCCACAAGCTTAACACGTTTGCTCCCATCTAGCCTCCGAAGGCCGAGTTGACCTAGCTCGGAGTCAAACTTGAGGAAAGCTACTCAGAGCGCCGGCGACTGCAAACTCTTTCACCAGGGAGCCCAAATCGAGTACACCTACTTGTGTTTTCCGGGGGCAGAACAAACGGTGTCAACGTACACGCCTCCAGCCTGGGAGGTGCGAGGTACACTTTCTCCATGGGAAACAAGCCCACGCCTTCAGGGGGAAAGGCCTCTATGCCTCTTTGCTTCGGCAGCCCAGGGATAGCGTCAGCCCTGAAAGTCTTCCAAAGGAGCAGAGTCAGAGAACCTTTGAACCGCAGAGCAGGTGCAGCCCACAACAAGGACTGCTCTTGGCCTGAGAACACCCACTGCCCAGCGCTTCCTTGGGGTACACACGTGTAGAGGAAGGGGGTTGAATTCTGCTGCGTGATAACTCCTCCAGGCCACGTAGCGTGAGCACAAGTAGAGTAGCCCTACGTCTCATCCCAGTTTCCTGTGTAAGTTGTACCAGGCAAACTCCCTGCTTGAATCCCTGGGTGGGGTACGTACCCTCCAGAGAAAGATGGATGCCTGGGACCCCGGGCTGGTATCTAGGTGAGTGTTCTGTGCATCCACTTCGCAGCTGTTCTCTCTCAGCCGGTCCCAACGCCTTTGGGGAAGAGTTTCCTGAGAGGGTCGGAAACAGGAAAGTAGCCGACAGGCCCGCGACGATGCCAGCGCTCTCCAGCCACAATGCCACCAGCCTCAGACACTTGCGTTCTCTTTGGTACATGAAAGAACACTGTGCTTGGAAGCTTCTTCCATCCAGCTTGCGCGTCGCACTTCCACTGTGACCTAGGATTCCAAGTGTTGCCATGCCGTCACAATGGCCAATTCTTAGGCCTCTGACGGCTGAGTGTCTGGCAGCTCTCAAAGAGACCTTAGGAATGCTGGCTTTTTGGCTCCTTCCACCGAGAAACCGGCTCCCGCAGATCCTCTGTCGTTAGTTATTTCACGTCAGCATGTCTCTGGGCGCCCTCATTCCTCCTCCACGAAGTAAGACACAAACGGAATTGCCCTAAAGGGAAGAAGCCTTCAGAGTCGGGCAGAGAGGCAGTCTCTCCCACTCAGCATTCCCACACGGCTGAGCACAGGGTATGGTACCGAGAGAGGGAGTAAGACAGCCGTAACACCGAGCTTTTCCACATTGTAGCATAGACCTCACGCCTCAAGGCCACTTCGATTTCAGAGAGAAGACGCCAGGCTTCAGTG
Source organism: Eubalaena glacialis (assembly GCF_028564815.1). Taxonomy (NCBI): domain Eukaryota; kingdom Metazoa; phylum Chordata; class Mammalia; order Artiodactyla; family Balaenidae; genus Eubalaena; species Eubalaena glacialis. Next base: position 12,810 of record NW_026871716.1, on the reverse strand, counting down.
TGCTTTCCTGTGGCAGGGAAACTTTGCTTTCATTCCTGAGGTGGCACATTGGCTCAGGAGTGCCCCGCCCCAAGGACTCACGCTGTGCAGGTCGACTGGTTGAGATCAGCCCTTCTGGCTCTTTCACGGAGAAACCGACTGGGGAAAGAGCCGTTGAAAAGGTGGAGACGGTGGTGGCTTTCCCTCGTCTACACAGGGACAGCACTCTGAAGGCGAGGGGCTGCTGACGGGGGGTAGCAAATTCGCCAATTCTGAAAAGAAACATTTCGTTGTAAGCGGGTTCCATAAGTCTTGCCCCATTTCTCAGCTGCCTATCATGGAGGCCAGTCAGCTGGCAGACTCCCCTCAGGCCCTGCTTCCCAGGCTGTGGTACAGACACGCCGCCTGCTTCAGCCCAAAGGGACAGCTTATCACAAGAGAAAAACCCTGTGTGGGAAAGCTCCTGCCTAACCCTCGCCTCAAGCGCAAGCCTAGTGGCCATTGGTCAAAGGCTTTCCCCACAAGCTTAACACGTTTGCTCCCATCTAGCCTCCGAAGGCCGAGTTGACCTAGCTCGGAGTCAAACTTGAGGAAAGCTACTCAGAGCGCCGGCGACTGCAAACTCTTTCACCAGGGAGCCCAAATCGAGTACACCTACTTGTGTTTTCCGGGGGCAGAACAAACGGTGTCAACGTACACGCCTCCAGCCTGGGAGGTGCGAGGTACACTTTCTCCATGGGAAACAAGCCCACGCCTTCAGGGGGAAAGGCCTCTATGCCTCTTTGCTTCGGCAGCCCAGGGATAGCGTCAGCCCTGAAAGTCTTCCAAAGGAGCAGAGTCAGAGAACCTTTGAACCGCAGAGCAGGTGCAGCCCACAACAAGGACTGCTCTTGGCCTGAGAACACCCACTGCCCAGCGCTTCCTTGGGGTACACACGTGTAGAGGAAGGGGGTTGAATTCTGCTGCGTGATAACTCCTCCAGGCCACGTAGCGTGAGCACAAGTAGAGTAGCCCTACGTCTCATCCCAGTTTCCTGTGTAAGTTGTACCAGGCAAACTCCCTGCTTGAATCCCTGGGTGGGGTACGTACCCTCCAGAGAAAGATGGATGCCTGGGACCCCGGGCTGGTATCTAGGTGAGTGTTCTGTGCATCCACTTCGCAGCTGTTCTCTCTCAGCCGGTCCCAACGCCTTTGGGGAAGAGTTTCCTGAGAGGGTCGGAAACAGGAAAGTAGCCGACAGGCCCGCGACGATGCCAGCGCTCTCCAGCCACAATGCCACCAGCCTCAGACACTTGCGTTCTCTTTGGTACATGAAAGAACACTGTGCTTGGAAGCTTCTTCCATCCAGCTTGCGCGTCGCACTTCCACTGTGACCTAGGATTCCAAGTGTTGCCATGCCGTCACAATGGCCAATTCTTAGGCCTCTGACGGCTGAGTGTCTGGCAGCTCTCAAAGAGACCTTAGGAATGCTGGCTTTTTGGCTCCTTCCACCGAGAAACCGGCTCCCGCAGATCCTCTGTCGTTAGTTATTTCACGTCAGCATGTCTCTGGGCGCCCTCATTCCTCCTCCACGAAGTAAGACACAAACGGAATTGCCCTAAAGGGAAGAAGCCTTCAGAGTCGGGCAGAGAGGCAGTCTCTCCCACTCAGCATTCCCACACGGCTGAGCACAGGGTATGGTACCGAGAGAGGGAGTAAGACAGCCGTAACACCGAGCTTTTCCACATTGTAGCATAGACCTCACGCCTCAAGGCCACTTCGATTTCAGAGAGAAGACGCCAGGCTTCAGTGTGCTTTCCTGTGGCAGGGAAACTTTGCTTTCATTCCTGAGGTGGCACATTGGCTCAGGAGTGCCCCGCCCCAAGGACTCACGCTGTGCAGGTCGACTGGTTGAGATCAGCCCTTCTGGCTCTTTCACGGAGAAACCGACTGGGGAAAGAGCCGTTGAAAAGGTGGAGACGGTGGTGGCTTTCCCTCGTCTACACAGGGACAGCACTCTGAAGGCGAGGGGCTGCTGACGGGGGGTAGCAAATTCGCCAATTCTGAAAAGAAACATTTCGTTGTAAGCGGGTTCCATAAGTCTTGCCCCATTTCTCAGCTGCCTATCATGGAGGCCAGTCAGCTGGCAGACTCCCCTCAGGCCCTGCTTCCCAGGCTGTGGTACAGACACGCCGCCTGCTTCAGCCCAAAGGGACAGCTTATCACAAGAGAAAAACCCTGTGTGGGAAAGCTCCTGCCTAACCCTCGCCTCAAGCGCAAGCCTAGTGGCCATTGGTCAAAGGCTTTCCCCACAAGCTTAACACGTTTGCTCCCATCTAGCCTCCGAAGGCCGAGTTGACCTAGCTCGGAGTCAAACTTGAGGAAAGCTACTCAGAGCGCCGGCGACTGCAAACTCTTTCACCAGGGAGCCCAAATCGAGTACACCTACTTGTGTTTTCCGGGGGCAGAACAAACGGTGTCAACGTACACGCCTCCAGCCTGGGAGGTGCGAGGTACACTTTCTCCATGGGAAACAAGCCCACGCCTTCAGGGGGAAAGGCCTCTATGCCTCTTTGCTTCGGCAGCCCAGGGATAGCGTCAGCCCTGAAAGTCTTCCAAAGGAGCAGAGTCAGAGAACCTTTGAACCGCAGAGCAGGTGCAGCCCACAACAAGGACTGCTCTTGGCCTGAGAACACCCACTGCCCAGCGCTTCCTTGGGGTACACACGTGTAGAGGAAGGGGGTTGAATTCTGCTGCGTGATAACTCCTCCAGGCCACGTAGCGTGAGCACAAGTAGAGTAGCCCTACGTCTCATCCCAGTTTCCTGTGTAAGTTGTACCAGGCAAACTCCCTGCTTGAATCCCTGGGTGGGGTACGTACCCTCCAGAGAAAGATGGATGCCTGGGACCCCGGGCTGGTATCTAGGTGAGTGTTCTGTGCATCCACTTCGCAGCTGTTCTCTCTCAGCCGGTCCCAACGCCTTTGGGGAAGAGTTTCCTGAGAGGGTCGGAAACAGGAAAGTAGCCGACAGGCCCGCGACGATGCCAGCGCTCTCCAGCCACAATGCCACCAGCCTCAGACACTTGCGTTCTCTTTGGTACATGAAAGAACACTGTGCTTGGAAGCTTCTTCCATCCAGCTTGCGCGTCGCACTTCCACTGTGACCTAGGATTCCAAGTGTTGCCATGCCGTCACAATGGCCAATTCTTAGGCCTCTGACGGCTGAGTGTCTGGCAGCTCTCAAAGAGACCTTAGGAATGCTGGCTTTTTGGCTCCTTCCACCGAGAAACCGGCTCCCGCAGATCCTCTGTCGTTAGTTATTTCACGTCAGCATGTCTCTGGGCGCCCTCATTCCTCCTCCACGAAGTAAGACACAAACGGAATTGCCCTAAAGGGAAGAAGCCTTCAGAGTCGGGCAGAGAGGCAGTCTCTCCCACTCAGCATTCCCACACGGCTGAGCACAGGGTATGGTACCGAGAGAGGGAGTAAGACAGCCGTAACACCGAGCTTTTCCACATTGTAGCATAGACCTCACGCCTCAAGGCCACTTCGATTTCAGAGAGAAGACGCCAGGCTTCAGTGTGCTTTCCTGTGGCAGGGAAACTTTGCTTTCATTCCTGAGGTGGCACATTGGCTCAGGAGTGCCCCGCCCCAAGGACTCACGCTGTGCAGGTCGACTGGTTGAGATCAGCCCTTCTGGCTCTTTCACGGAGAAACCGACTGGGGAAAGAGCCGTTGAAAAGGTGGAGACGGTGGTGGCTTTCCCTCGTCTACACAGGGACAGCACTCTGAAGGCGAGGGGCTGCTGACGGGGGGTAGCAAATTCGCCAATTCTGAAAAGAAACATTTCGTTGTAAGCGGGTTCCATAAGTCTTGCCCCATTTCTCAGCTGCCTATCATGGAGGCCAGTCAGCTGGCAGACTCCCCTCAGGCCCTGCTTCCCAGGCTGTGGTACAGACACGCCGCCTGCTTCAGCCCAAAGGGACAGCTTATCACAAGAGAAAAACCCTGTGTGGGAAAGCTCCTGCCTAACCCTCGCCTCAAGCGCAAGCCTAGTGGCCATTGGTCAAAGGCTTTCCCCACAAGCTTAACACGTTTGCTCCCATCTAGCCTCCGAAGGCCGAGTTGACCTAGCTCGGAGTCAAACTTGAGGAAAGCTACTCAGAGCGCCGGCGACTGCAAACTCTTTCACCAGGGAGCCCAAATCGAGTACACCTACTTGTGTTTTCCGGGGGCAGAACAAACGGTGTCAACGTACACGCCTCCAGCCTGGGAGGTGCGAGGTACACTTTCTCCATGGGAAACAAGCCCACGCCTTCAGGGGGAAAGGCCTCTATGCCTCTTTGCTTCGGCAGCCCAGGGATAGCGTCAGCCCTGAAAGTCTTCCAAAGGAGCAGAGTCAGAGAACCTTTGAACCGCAGAGCAGGTGCAGCCCACAACAAGGACTGCTCTTGGCCTGAGAACACCCACTGCCCAGCGCTTCCTTGGGGTACACACGTGTAGAGGAAGGGGGTTGAATTCTGCTGCGTGATAACTCCTCCAGGCCACGTAGCGTGAGCACAAGTAGAGTAGCCCTACGTCTCATCCCAGTTTCCTGTGTAAGTTGTACCAGGCAAACTCCCTGCTTGAATCCCTGGGTGGGGTACGTACCCTCCAGAGAAAGATGGATGCCTGGGACCCCGGGCTGGTATCTAGGTGAGTGTTCTGTGCATCCACTTCGCAGCTGTTCTCTCTCAGCCGGTCCCAACGCCTTTGGGGAAGAGTTTCCTGAGAGGGTCGGAAACAGGAAAGTAGCCGACAGGCCCGCGACGATGCCAGCGCTCTCCAGCCACAATGCCACCAGCCTCAGACACTTGCGTTCTCTTTGGTACATGAAAGAACACTGTGCTTGGAAGCTTCTTCCATCCAGCTTGCGCGTCGCACTTCCACTGTGACCTAGGATTCCAAGTGTTGCCATGCCGTCACAATGGCCAATTCTTAGGCCTCTGACGGCTGAGTGTCTGGCAGCTCTCAAAGAGACCTTAGGAATGCTGGCTTTTTGGCTCCTTCCACCGAGAAACCGGCTCCCGCAGATCCTCTGTCGTTAGTTATTTCACGTCAGCATGTCTCTGGGCGCCCTCATTCCTCCTCCACGAAGTAAGACACAAACGGAATTGCCCTAAAGGGAAGAAGCCTTCAGAGTCGGGCAGAGAGGCAGTCTCTCCCACTCAGCATTCCCACACGGCTGAGCACAGGGTATGGTACCGAGAGAGGGAGTAAGACAGCCGTAACACCGAGCTTTTCCACATTGTAGCATAGACCTCACGCCTCAAGGCCACTTCGATTTCAGAGAGAAGACGCCAGGCTTCAGTGTGCTTTCCTGTGGCAGGGAAACTTTGCTTTCATTCCTGAGGTGGCACATTGGCTCAGGAGTGCCCCGCCCCAAGGACTCACGCTGTGCAGGTCGACTGGTTGAGATCAGCCCTTCTGGCTCTTTCACGGAGAAACCGACTGGGGAAAGAGCCGTTGAAAAGGTGGAGACGGTGGTGGCTTTCCCTCGTCTACACAGGGACAGCACTCTGAAGGCGAGGGGCTGCTGACGGGGGGTAGCAAATTCGCCAATTCTGAAAAGAAACATTTCGTTGTAAGCGGGTTCCATAAGTCTTGCCCCATTTCTCAGCTGCCTATCATGGAGGCCAGTCAGCTGGCAGACTCCCCTCAGGCCCTGCTTCCCAGGCTGTGGTACAGACACGCCGCCTGCTTCAGCCCAAAGGGACAGCTTATCACAAGAGAAAAACCCTGTGTGGGAAAGCTCCTGCCTAACCCTCGCCTCAAGCGCAAGCCTAGTGGCCATTGGTCAAAGGCTTTCCCCACAAGCTTAACACGTTTGCTCCCATCTAGCCTCCGAAGGCCGAGTTGACCTAGCTCGGAGTCAAACTTGAGGAAAGCTACTCAGAGCGCCGGCGACTGCAAACTCTTTCACCAGGGAGCCCAAATCGAGTACACCTACTTGTGTTTTCCGGGGGCAGAACAAACGGTGTCAACGTACACGCCTCCAGCCTGGGAGGTGCGAGGTACACTTTCTCCATGGGAAACAAGCCCACGCCTTCAGGGGGAAAGGCCTCTATGCCTCTTTGCTTCGGCAGCCCAGGGATAGCGTCAGCCCTGAAAGTCTTCCAAAGGAGCAGAGTCAGAGAACCTTTGAACCGCAGAGCAGGTGCAGCCCACAACAAGGACTGCTCTTGGCCTGAGAACACCCACTGCCCAGCGCTTCCTTGGGGTACACACGTGTAGAGGAAGGGGGTTGAATTCTGCTGCGTGATAACTCCTCCAGGCCACGTAGCGTGAGCACAAGTAGAGTAGCCCTACGTCTCATCCCAGTTTCCTGTGTAAGTTGTACCAGGCAAACTCCCTGCTTGAATCCCTGGGTGGGGTACGTACCCTCCAGAGAAAGATGGATGCCTGGGACCCCGGGCTGGTATCTAGGTGAGTGTTCTGTGCATCCACTTCGCAGCTGTTCTCTCTCAGCCGGTCCCAACGCCTTTGGGGAAGAGTTTCCTGAGAGGGTCGGAAACAGGAAAGTAGCCGACAGGCCCGCGACGATGCCAGCGCTCTCCAGCCACAATGCCACCAGCCTCAGACACTTGCGTTCTCTTTGGTACATGAAAGAACACTGTGCTTGGAAGCTTCTTCCATCCAGCTTGCGCGTCGCACTTCCACTGTGACCTAGGATTCCAAGTGTTGCCATGCCGTCACAATGGCCAATTCTTAGGCCTCTGACGGCTGAGTGTCTGGCAGCTCTCAAAGAGACCTTAGGAATGCTGGCTTTTTGGCTCCTTCCACCGAGAAACCGGCTCCCGCAGATCCTCTGTCGTTAGTTATTTCACGTCAGCATGTCTCTGGGCGCCCTCATTCCTCCTCCACGAAGTAAGACACAAACGGAATTGCCCTAAAGGGAAGAAGCCTTCAGAGTCGGGCAGAGAGGCAGTCTCTCCCACTCAGCATTCCCACACGGCTGAGCACAGGGTATGGTACCGAGAGAGGGAGTAAGACAGCCGTAACACCGAGCTTTTCCACATTGTAGCATAGACCTCACGCCTCAAGGCCACTTCGATTTCAGAGAGAAGACGCCAGGCTTCAGTGTGCTTTCCTGTGGCAGGGAAACTTTGCTTTCATTCCTGAGGTGGCACATTGGCTCAGGAGTGCCCCGCCCCAAGGACTCACGCTGTGCAGGTCGACTGGTTGAGATCAGCCCTTCTGGCTCTTTCACGGAGAAACCGACTGGGGAAAGAGCCGTTGAAAAGGTGGAGACGGTGGTGGCTTTCCCTCGTCTACACAGGGACAGCACTCTGAAGGCGAGGGGCTGCTGACGGGGGGTAGCAAATTCGCCAATTCTGAAAAGAAACATTTCGTTGTAAGCGGGTTCCATAAGTCTTGCCCCATTTCTCAGCTGCCTATCATGGAGGCCAGTCAGCTGGCAGACTCCCCTCAGGCCCTGCTTCCCAGGCTGTGGTACAGACACGCCGCCTGCTTCAGCCCAAAGGGACAGCTTATCACAAGAGAAAAACCCTGTGTGGGAAAGCTCCTGCCTAACCCTCGCCTCAAGCGCAAGCCTAGTGGCCATTGGTCAAAGGCTTTCCCCACAAGCTTAACACGTTTGCTCCCATCTAGCCTCCGAAGGCCGAGTTGACCTAGCTCGGAGTCAAACTTGAGGAAAGCTACTCAGAGCGCCGGCGACTGCAAACTCTTTCACCAGGGAGCCCAAATCGAGTACACCTACTTGTGTTTTCCGGGGGCAGAACAAACGGTGTCAACGTACACGCCTCCAGCCTGGGAGGTGCGAGGTACACTTTCTCCATGGGAAACAAGCCCACGCCTTCAGGGGGAAAGGCCTCTATGCCTCTTTGCTTCGGCAGCCCAGGGATAGCGTCAGCCCTGAAAGTCTTCCAAAGGAGCAGAGTCAGAGAACCTTTGAACCGCAGAGCAGGTGCAGCCCACAACAAGGACTGCTCTTGGCCGGAGAACACCCACTGCCCAGCGCTTCCTTGGGGTACACACGTGTAGAGGAAGGGGGTTGAATTCTGCTGCGTGATAACTCCTCCAGGCCACGTAGCGTGAGCACAAGTAGAGTAGCCCTACGTCTCATCCCAGTTTCCTGTGTAAGTTGTACCAGGCAAACTCCCTGCTTGAATCCCTGGGTGGGGTACGTACCCTCCAGAGAAAGATGGATGCCTGGGACCCCGGGCTGGTATCTAGGTGAGTGTTCTGTGCATCCACTTCGCAGCTGTTCTCTCTCAGCCGGTCCCAACGCCTTTGGGGAAGAGTTTCCTGAGAGGGTCGGAAACAGGAAAGTAGCCGACAGGCCCGCGACGATGCCAGCGCTCTCCAGCCACAATGCCACCAGCCTCAGACACTTGCGTTCTCTTTGGTACATGAAAGAACACTGTGCTTGGAAGCTTCTTCCATCCAGCTTGCGCGTCGCACTTCCACTGTGACCTAGGATTCCAAGTGTTGCCATGCCGTCACAATGGCCAATTCTTAGGCCTCTGACGGCTGAGTGTCTGGCAGCTCTCAAAGAGACCTTAGGAATGCTGGCTTTTTGGCTCCTTCCACCGAGAAACCGGCTCCCGCAGATCCTCTGTCGTTAGTTATTTCACGTCAGCATGTCTCTGGGCGCCCTCATTCCTCCTCCACGAAGTAAGACACAAACGGAATTGCCCTAAAGGGAAGAAGCCTTCAGAGTCGGGCAGAGAGGCAGTCTCTCCCACTCAGCATTCCCACACGGCTGAGCACAGGGTATGGTACCGAGAGAGGGAGTAAGACAGCCGTAACACCGAGCTTTTCCACATTGTAGCATAGACCTCACGCCTCAAGGCCACTTCGATTTCAGAGAGAAGACGCCAGGCTTCAGTGTGCTTTCCTGTGGCAGGGAAACTTTGCTTTCATTCCTGAGGTGGCACATTGGCTCAGGAGTGCCCCGCCCCAAGGACTCACGCTGTGCAGGTCGACTGGTTGAGATCAGCCCTTCTGGCTCTTTCACGGAGAAACCGACTGGGGAAAGAGCCGTTGAAAAGGTGGAGACGGTGGTGGCTTTCCCTCGTCTACACAGGGACAGCACTCTGAAGGCGAGGGGCTGCTGACGGGGGGTAGCAAATTCGCCAATTCTGAAAAGAAACATTTCGTTGTAAGCGGGTTCCATAAGTCTTGCCCCATTTCTCAGCTGCCTATCATGGAGGCCAGTCAGCTGGCAGACTCCCCTCAGGCCCTGCTTCCCAGGCTGTGGTACAGACACGCCGCCTGCTTCAGCCCAAAGGGACAGCTTATCACAAGAGAAAAACCCTGTGTGGGAAAGCTCCTGCCTAACCCTCGCCTCAAGCGCAAGCCTAGTGGCCATTGGTCAAAGGCTTTCCCCACAAGCTTAACACGTTTGCTCCCATCTAGCCTCCGAAGGCCGAGTTGACCTAGCTCGGAGTCAAACTTGAGGAAAGCTACTCAGAGCGCCGGCGACTGCAAACTCTTTCACCAGGGAGCCCAAATCGAGTACACCTACTTGTGTTTTCCGGGGGCAGAACAAACGGTGTCAACGTACACGCCTCCAGCCTGGGAGGTGCGAGGTACACTTTCTCCATGGGAAACAAGCCCATGCCTTCAGGGGGAAAGGCCTCTATGCCTCTTTGCTTCGGCAGCCCAGGGATAGCGTCAGCTCTGAAAGTCTTCCAAAGGAGCAGAGTCAGAGAACCTTTGAACCGCAGAGCAGGTGCAGCCCACAACAAGGACTGCTCTTGGCCGGAGAACACCCACTGCCCAGCGCTTCCTTGGGGTACACACGTGTAGAGGAAGGGGGTTGAATTCTGCTGCGTGATAACTCCTCCAGGCCACGTAGCGTGAGCACAAGTAGAGTAGCCCTACGTCTCATCCCAGTTTCCTGTGTAAGTTGTACCAGGCAAACTCCCTGCTTGAATCCCTGGGTGGGGTACGTACCCTCCAGAGAAAGATGGATGCCTGGGACCCTGGGCTGGTATCTAGGTGAGTGTTCTGTGCATCCACTTCGCAGCTGTTCTCTCTCAGCCGGTCCCAACGCCTTTGGGGAAGAGTTTCCTGAGAGGGTCGGAAACAGGAAAGTAGCCGACAGGCCCGCGACGATGCCAGCGCTCTCCAGCCACAATGCCACCAGCCTCAGACACTTGCGTTCTCTTTGGTACATGAAAGAACACTGTGCTTGGAAGCTTCTTCCATCCAGCTTGCGCGTCGCACTTCCACTGTGACCTAGGATTCCAAGTGTTGCCATGCCGCCACAATGGCCAATTCTTAGGCCTCTGACGGCTGAGTGTCTGGCAGCTCTCAAAGAGACCTTAGGAATGCTGGCTTTTTGGCTCCTTCCACCGAGAAACCGGCTCCCGCAGATCCTCTGTCGTTAGTTATTTCACGTCAGCATGTCTCTGGGCGCCCTCATTCCTCCTCCACGAAGTAAGACACAAACGGAATTGCCCTAAAGGGAAGAAGCCTTCAGAGTCGGGCAGAGAGGCAGTCTCTCCCACTCAGCATTCCCACACGGCTGAGCACAGGGTATGGTACCGAGAGAGGGAGTAAGACAGCCGTAACACCGAGCTTTTCCACATTGTAGCATAGACCTCACGCCTCAAGGCCACTTCGATTTCAGAGAGAAGACGCCAGGCTTCAGTGTGCTTTCCTGTGGCAGGGAAACTTTGCTTTCATTCCTGAGGTGGCACATTGGCTCAGGAGTGCCCCGCCCCAAGGACTCACGCTGTGCAGGTCGACTGGTTGAGATCAGCCCTTCTGGCTCTTTCACGGAGAAACCGACTGGGGAAAGAGCCGTTGAAAAGGTGGAGACGGTGGTGGCTTTCCCTCGTCTACACAGGGACAGCACTCTGAAGGCGAGGGGCTGCTGACGGGGGGTAGCAAATTCGCCAATTCTGAAAAGAAACATTTCGTTGTAAGCGGGTTCCATAAGTCTTGCCCCATTTCTCAGCTGCCTATCATGGAGGCCAGTCAGCTGGCAGACTCCCCTCAGGCCCTGCTTCCCAGGCTGTGGTACAGACACGCCGCCTGCTTCAGCCCAAAGGGACAGCTTATCACAAGAGAAAAACCCTGTGTGGGAAAGCTCCTGCCTAACCCTCGCCTCAAGCGCAAGCCTAGTGGCCATTGGTCAAAGGCTTTCCCCACAAGCTTAACACGTTTGCTCCCATCTAGCCTCCGAAGGCCGAGTTGACCTAGCTCGGAGTCAAACTTGAGGAAAGCTACTCAGAGCGCCGGCGACTGCAAACTCTTTCACCAGGGAGCCCAAATCGAGTACACCTACTTGTGTTTTCCGGGGGCAGAACAAACGGTGTCAACGTACACGCCTCCAGCCTGGGAGGTGCGAGGTACACTTTCTCCATGGGAAACAAGCCCATGCCTTCAGGGGGAAAGGCCTCTATGCCTCTTTGCTTCGGCAGCCCAGGGATAGCGTCAGCTCTGAAAGTCTTCCAAAGGAGCAGAGTCAGAGAACCTTTGAACCGCAGAGCAGGTGCAGCCCACAACAAGGACTGCTCTTGGCCGGAGAACACCCACTGCCCAGCGCTTCCTTGGGGTACACACGTGTAGAGGAAGGGGGTTGAATTCTGCTGCGTGATAACTCCTCCAGGCCACGTAGCGTGAGCACAAGTAGAGTAGCCCTACGTCTCATCCCAGTTTCCTGTGTAAGTTGTACCAGGCAAACTCCCTGCTTGAATCCCTGGGTGGGGTACGTACCCTCCAGAGAAAGATGGATGCCTGGGACCCTGGGCTGGTATCTAGGTGAGTGTTCTGTGCATCCACTTCGCAGCTGTTCTCTCTCAGCCGGTCCCAACGCCTTTGGGGAAGAGTTTCCTGAGAGGGTCGGAAACAGGAAAGTAGCCGACAGGCCCGCGACGATGCCAGCGCTCTCCAGCCACAATGCCACCAGCCTCAGACACTTGCGTTCTCTTTGGTACATGAAAGAACACTGTGCTTGGAAGCTTCTTCCATCCAGCTTGCGCGTCGCACTTCCACTGTGACCTAGGATTCCAAGTGTTGCCATGCCGCCACAATGGCCAATTCTTAGGCCTCTGACGGCTGAGTGTCTGGCAGCTCTCAAAGAGACCTTAGGAATGCTGGCTTTTTGGCTCCTTCCACCGAGAAACCGGCTCCCGCAGATCCTCTGTCGTTAGTTATTTCACGTCAGCATGTCTCTGGGCGCCCTCATTCCTCCTCCACGAAGTAAGACACAAACGGAATTGCCCTAAAGGGAAGAAGCCTTCAGAGTCGGGCAGAGAGGCAGTCTCTCCCACTCAGCATTCCCACACGGCTGAGCACAGGGTATGGTACCGAGAGAGGGAGTAAGACAGCCGTAACACCGAGCTTTTCCACATTGTAGCATAGACCTCACGCCTCAAGGCCACTTCGATTTCAGAGAGAAGACGCCAGGCTTCAGTGTGCTTTCCTGTGGCAGGGAAACTTTGCTTTCATTCCTGAGGTGGCACATTGGCTCAGGAGTGCCCCGCCCCAAGGACCCACGCTGTGCAGGTCGACTGGTTGAGATCAGCCCTTCTGGCTCTTTCACGGAGAAACCGACTGGGGAAAGAGCCGTTGAAAAGGTGGAGACGGTGGTGGCTTTCCCTCGTCTACACAGGGACAGCACTCTGAAGGCGAGGGGCTGCTGACGGGGGGTAGCAAATTCGCCAATTCTGAAAAGAAACATTTCGTTGTAAGCGGGTTCCATAAGTCTTGCCCCATTTCTCAGCTGCCTATCATGGAGGCCAGTCAGCTGGCAGACTCCCCTCAGGCCCTGCTTCCCAGGCTGTGGTACAGACACGCCGCCTGCTTCAGCCCAAAGGGACAGCTTATCACAAGAGA
>NW_026871715.1:0-52892 GCF_028564815.1 Eubalaena glacialis | reverse complement strand
GTTAGGGTTAGGGTTAGGGTACGGCTTAGGGTACGGGTTAGGGTACGGGTGAGGGTATGGCGTAGTGTATAGGTTAGGGTTAGGGTTAGGGTTAGGGTATGGCTTAGGGTACGGGTGAGGGTACGGGTGAGGGTACTGTGTAGGGTATTGGTTATGGTTAGGGTACGGCTTAGAATACGGGTTAGGGTACGGGTTAGGGTACGGCGTAGGGTATGGGTTAGGGTTAGGGTTAGGGTTAGGGTTAGGGTTAGGGTACGGCTTAGGGTACGGGTTAGGGTACGGGTGAGGGTACGGCGTAGTGTATAGGTCAGGGTTAGGGTTAGGGTTAGGGTACGGCTTAGGGTACGGGTTAGGGTACGGGTGAGGGTATGGCGTAGTGTATAGGTTAGGGTTAGGGTTAGGGTTAGGGTACGGCTTAGGGTATGGAATAGGGTACGGGTGAGGGTACGGCTTAGGGTAGGGTTTAGGTTTAGGGTTAGGGTTAGTGTTAGGGTTAGGGTACGGCTTAGGGTATGGGATAGGTTACGGTTGAGGGTACGGCGTAGGGTAGGGGTTAGGGTTAGGTTTAGGGTTAGTGTTAGGGTTAGGGTACCGCTTAGGGTATGGGATAGGGTACGGCGTAGGGTAGCGGTTAGGGTTAGGGTTAGGGTTAGGGTTAGGGTACGGCTTAGGATACGGGGTAGGGTACGGGTGAGGGTACGGCGTAGGTTATGGGTTAGGGTTAGGGTTAGGGTTAGTTTTAGGGTTAGGGATTGGTTTAGGGTACGGGTTAGTATTAGCATACTTGTTCGGGTTAGGGTTTTGGTTAGGCTTAGGGTACGCGTTAGGGTTAGGGTATGGGTTAGGTTTAGGGTACACTTTAGGATTTGGGTATTTATTAAACCTATCCCACTCTCTAGATACCACTTAGCACGTAAAGGAATATTATTTGGGGTTCAGCCATGGAGAAGATTTTAGTCACTAGGATAAGATAAAGAATAAACACATTATAAAAAAATCACATAAGGTTTTCTTTTTAACCTGTTCCTTAAAACACTAGTGTTTAGGAAATCTAATGGAGGCAAAAGCAGTAAAGGGTAGTTTAGGGTTAGGGTTAGGGTTAGGGTTAGGGTAGGGCTTAGGATACGGGTGAGGGTACTGGTGAGGGTGCTGCGTAGGTTATTGGTTAGGGTTAGGGTACGGCTTAGGATACGGGTTAGGATATGGGTTAGGTTACGGCGTTGGGTATGGGTGAGGGTTAGGGTTAGGGTTAGGGTAAGGCTTTGGGTACGGGTTAGGGTACGGGTGAGGGTACGGCGTAGGGTAGAGGTTAGGGTTAGGTTTAGGGTTAGGGTACGTCTTAGGATACGGGTTAGGGTACGGGTGAGGGTACGGCGTAGCGTATGGGTTAGGGTTAGGGTTAGGGTACATCTTAGGGTACGGGTTAGGGTACGGGTGAGGGTACGGCGTAGGGTAAGGGTTAGGGTTAGGGTTAGGGTTAGGGTTAGTTTTAGGGTTAGGGAATGGTTTAGGGTACGGGTTAGGATTAGCGTACGTGTTAGGGTTAGATTTTGGGTTAGGGTTAGGGTACGCGTTAGGGTTAGAGTATGGGTTAGGGTTAGGGTACACGTTAGGATTAAGGTATTTATTAAACCTATCCCACTCTCTAGATACCACTTAGCACGTAAAGGAATATTATTAGGGATCCAGCCATGGAGAAGATTTTAGTCACTAGGATAAGATAAAGAATAAACACATTATAAAAAAATCACGTTAGGATTTTCTTTTTAACCTGTTCCTTAAACACTAGTGCTTAGGAAATCTAATAAAGGCAAAAGCAATCAAGGGTAGTTTAGGGTTAGGGTTAGGGTTAGGGTTAGTGTTAGGGTTAGGGTACGGCTTAGGGTATGGGATAGGATACGGGTGAGGGTACGGCGTAGGGTAAGGGTTAGGGTTAGGGTTAGGGTTAGGGTTAGGGTATGGCTTAGGGTACGGGTGAGGGTACGGGTGAGGGTACTGCGTAGGGTATTGGTTAGGTTTAGGGTACGGCTTAGGATACGTGTTAGGGTACGGGTTAGGGTACGGCGTAGAGTGTGGGTTAGGGTTAGGGTTTGTGTTAGGGTTAGGGTTACGGTACGTCTTAGGGTACGTGTTAGGGTACGGGTGAGGGTACGGCGTAGGTTATGGGTTAGGGTTAGGGTTAGGGTACGGCTTAGGATACGGGTTAGGGTACGGGTGAGGGTACGGCGTAGTTTATGGTTTAGGGTTAGGGTTAGTTTTAGGGTTATGGTACGGCTTAGGTTATGGGATAGGGTACAGGTGAGGGTATGGCATAGGGTAGGGGTTAGGGTTAGGTTTAGGGTTAGGGTTAGGGTTAGGGTACGGCTTAGGGTACGGGTGAGGGTATGGGTGAGGATACTGCGTAGGGTATTGGTTAGGGTTAGGGTACGGCTTAGGATACGGTTTAGCGGACGTGTTAGGGTATGGCGTACGGTATGGGTTAGGGTTAGGGTTAGGGTTAGGGTTAGGGTTAGGGTTAGGGTTAGGGTACAGCTTAGGGTATGGGTTAGGGTACGGGTGAGGTTACGGCGTAGGGTATAGTTTAGGGTTAGTGTTAGGGTTAGGGTACGGCTTAGGATACGGGTTAGGGTACGGGTGAGGGTACGGCGTAGCGTATGGTTTAGGGTTAGGGTTAGGGTTAGGGTACGGCTTAGGGTACGGGTTAGGGTACGGGTGAGGGTACGGTGTAGGTTATGGGTTAGGGTTAGGGTTAGGGTTAGTTTTAGGGTTAGGGATTGGTTTAGGGTACGGGTTAGGATTAGCATACGTGTTCGGGTTAGGGTTTTGGTTAGGGTTAGGGTTACGCGTTAGGGTTGGGGTATGGGTTAGGTTTAGGGTACACTTTAGGATTAGGGTATTTATTAAACCTATCCCACTCTCTAGATACCACTTAGCACGTAAAGGAATATTATTTGGGGTTCAGCCATGGAGAAGATTTTAGTCACTAGGATAAGATAAAGAATAAACACATTATAAAAAAATCACATAAGGTTTTCTTTTTAACCTGTTCCTTAAAACACTAGTGTTTAGGAAATCTAATGGAGGCAAAAGCAGTAAAGGGTAGTTTAGGGTTAGGGTTAGGGTTAGTGTTAGGGTAGGGCTTAGGATACGGGTGAGGGTACTGGTGAGGGTACTTCATAGGTTATTGGTTAGGGTTAGGGTACGGCTTAGGATAAGGGTTAGGATATGGGTTAGGTTACGGCGTTGGGTATGGGTGAGGGTTAGGGTTAGGGTTAGGGTAAGGCTTTGGGTACGGGTTAGGGTACGGGTGAGGGTACGGCGTAGGGAAGAGGTTAGGGTTAGGTTTAGGGTTAGGGTACGGCTTAGGATACGGGTTAGGGTATGGGTGAGGGTACGGCGTAGCGTATGGGTTAGGGTTAGGGTTAGGGTTAGGGTTAGTTTTAGGGTTAGGGATTGGTTTAGGGTACGGGTTAGGATTAGCGTACGTGTTAGGGTTAGGGTTTGGGTTAGGGTTAGGGTACGCATTAGGGTTAGGGTATGGGTTAGGGTTAGGGTACACGTTAGGATTAGGGTATTTATTAAACCTATCCCACTCTCTAGATACCACTTAGCACGTAAAGGAATATTATTTAGGGTCCAGCCATGGAGAAGATTTTCGTCACTAGGATAAGATAAAGAATAAACACATTATAAAAAAATCACATTAGGATTTTCTTTTTAACCTGTTCCTTAAAACACTAGTGCTTAGGAAATCTAATGGAGGCAAAAGCAATCAAGGGTAGTTTAAGGTTAGGGTTAGGGTTAGTGTTAGGGTTAGGGTACGGCTTAGGGTATGGGATAGGGTATGGGTGAGGATACGGCATAGGGTAGGGTTTAGGGTTAAGGTTAGTGTTAGGGTTAGGGTTAGGGTATGGCTTAGGGTACGGGTGAGGGTACTGTGTAGGTCATTGGTTAGGGTTAGGTTAAGGCTTAGGATACAGGTTATTGTAAGGGTTAGGGTACGGCGCAGGGTATGGGTAAGGGTTAGGGTTAGGGTTAGGGTTAGAGTTAGGGTACGGCTTAGGGTACGGGTTAGGGTACGGGTGAGGGTACGGCGTAGTGTATAGGTTAGGGTTAGGGTTAGGGTACGGCTTAGGGTACGGGTTAGGTTACGGGTGAGGGTACGGATGAGGGTACTGCGTAGGGTATTGGTTAGGGTTAGGGTACGGCTTACGATACGTGTTAGGGTACGGGTTAGGGTATGGCGTAGAGTGTGGGTTAGGGTTAGGGTTAGTGTTAGTGTTAGGGTTACGGTATGTCTTAGGGTACGCGTTAGGGTACAGGTGAGGGTACGGCGTAGGTTATGGGTTAGGGTTAGGGTTAGGGTTAGGGTTAGGGTCCGGCTTAGGATATGGGTTAGGGTACGGGTGAGGGTACGGCGTAGGTTATGGGTTAGGGATAGGGTTAGTGTTAGGGTTATGATACGGCTTAGGTTATGGGATAGGGTACAGGTGAGGGTATGGCATAGGGTAGGGGTTAGGGTTAGGGTTAGTGTTAGGGTTAGGGTTAGGGTACGGCTTAGGGTACGGGTGAGGGTATGGGTGAGGATACTGCGTAGGGTATTGGTTAGGGTTAGGGTACGGCTTAGAATACGGGTTAGGGTACGGGTTAGGGTACGGCGTAGGGTATGGGTTAGGGTTAGGGTTAGGGTTAGTGTTAGGGTTAGGGTACCGCTTAGGGTATGGGATAGGGTACGGCGTAGGGTAGCGGTTAGGGTTAGGGTTAGGGTTAGGGTTAGGGTACGGCTTAGGATACGGGTTAGGGTACGGGTGAGGGTACGGCGTAGCGTATGGGTTAGAGTTAGGTTTAGGGTTAGGGTACGGCTTAGGGTACGGGTTAGGGTACGGGTGAGGGTACGGCGTAGGTTATGGGTTAGGGTTAGGGTTAGGGTTAGGGTTAGTTTTAGGGTTAGGGATTAGGGTTAGGGTTAGGGTTAGGGTTAGGGTTAGGGTTAGGGTTAGGGTAGGGCTTAGGATACGGGTGAGGGTACTGGTGAGGGTACTGCGTAGGTTATTGGTTAGGGTTAGGGTACGGCTTAGGATACGGGTTAGGATATGGGTTAGGTTACGGCGTTGGGTATGGGTGAGGGTTAGGGTTAGGGTTAGGGTAAGGCTTTGGGTACGGGTGAGGGTACGGGTGAGGGTACGGCGTAGGGTAGAGGTTAGGGTTAGGTTTAGGGTTAGGGTACGGCTTAGGATACGGGTTAGGGTATGGGTGAGGGTACGGCGTAGTTTATAGGTTAGGGTTAGGGTTAGGGTACGGCTTAGGGTACGGGTTAGGTTACGGGTGAGGGTACGGCGTAGGGTATGGGTTAGGGTTAGGGTTAGGGTTAGTGTTAGTGTTAGGGTTAGGGTACGGCTTAGCGTATGGGATAGGGTACGGGTGAAGGTACAGCGTAGGGTAGGGGTTAGGGTTAGAGTTAAGGTTAGGGTTGGGGTTAGGGTACGGCTTAGGGTACGGGTGAGGGTACAGGTGAGGGTACTGCGTAGGGTATTGGTTAGGGTTAGGATATGGCTTAGGATACGGGTTAGGGTACGGGTTGGGGTATGGCGTAGGGTATGGGTTAGGGTTAGCGTTAGGGTTAGGGTTAGGGTTAGGGTACGGCTTAGGATACGGGTTAGGGTACGGGTGAGGGTACGGCGCAGCGTATGGGTTAGGGTTAGGGTTAGGGTACGTCTTAGGGTACGGGTTAGGGTACGGGTGAGGGTATGGCGTAGGGTAAGGGTTAGGGTTAGGGTTAGGGTTAGGGTTAGTTTTAGGGTTAGGGATTGGTTTAGTGTACGGGTTAGTATTAGCGTACGTGTTAGGGTTAGGTTTTGGGTTAGGGTTAGGGTACGCGTTAGGGTTAGGGTATGGGTTAGGGTTAGGGTACACGTTAGGATTAGGGTATTTATTAAACCTATCCCACTCTCTAGGTACCACTTAGCACGTAAAGGAATATTATTAGGGATCCAGCCATGGAGAAGATTTTAGTCACTAGGATAAGATAAAGAATAAACACATTATAAAAAAATCACATTAGGATTTTCTTTTTAACCTGTTCCTTAAAACACTAGTGCTTAGGAAATCTAATAGAGGCAAAAGCAATCAAGGGTATTTTAGGGTTAGGGTTAGGGTTAGGGTTAGTGTTAGGGTTAGGGTATGGCTTAGGGTATTTGATAGGGTACGTGTGAGGGTACGGCGTAGGGTAGGGGTTAGGGTTAGGGTTAGGGTATGGCTTAGGGTACGGGTGAGGGTACGGGTGAGGGTACTGAGTAGCGTATTGGTTAGGGTTAGGGTACGGCTTAGGATACGTGTTAGGGTACGGATTAGGGTACGGCGTAGAGTGTGGGTTAGGGTTAGTGTTATGGTTAGGTTTACGGTACGTCTTAGGGTACGTTTTAGGGTACGGGTGAGGGTACGGCGTAGGTTATGGGTTAGGGTTAGTGTTAGGGTTAGGGTTAGGGTACGGCTTAGGATACGGGTTAGGGTACGGCGTAGGTTATGGGTTAGGGTTAGGGTTAGTGTTAGGGTTATGGTACAGCTTAGGTTATGGGATAGGGTACAGGTGAGGGTATGGCATAGGGTAGGGGTTAGGGTTAGGGTTAGGGTTAGGGTTAGGGTTAGGGTACGGCTTAGGGTACGGGTGAGGGTATGGGTGTGGATACTGCGTAGGGTATTGATTAGGGTTAGGGTACGGCTTAGGATACGGGTTAGGGTACGTGTTAGGGTATGGCGTACGGTATGGGTTAGGGTTAGGGTTAGGGTTAGGGTCAGGGTTAGGTTTAGGGTACGGCTTAGGGTACGGGTTAGGGTATGGGTGAGGTTACGGCATAGGGTATAGTTTAGGGTTAGGGTTAGGGTACGGCTTAGGATACGGGTTAGGGTACGGGTGAGGGTACGGCGTAGCGTATGGTTTAGGGTTAGGGTTAGGGTTAGGGTACGGCTTAGGGTACGGGTTAGGGTACGGGTGAGGGTACGGCGTAGGTTATGGGTTAGGGTTAGGGTTAGGGTTAGGGTTAGTTTTAGGGTTAGGGATTGGTTTAGGGTACGGGTTAGGATTAGCATACGTGTTCGGGTTAGGGTTTTGGTTAGGGTTAGGGTACGCGTTAGGGTTAGGGTATGGGTTAGGTTTAGGGTACACTTTAGGATTAGGGTATTTATTAAACCTATCCCACTCTCTAGATACCACTTAGCACGTAAAGGAATATTATTTGGGGTTCAGCCATGGAGAAGATTTTAATCACTAGGATAAGATAAATAATAAACACATTATAAAAAAATCATATAAGGTTTTCTTTTTAACCTGTTCTTTAAAACACTAGTGTTTAGGAAATCTAATGGAGGCAAAAGCAGTAAAGAGTAGTTTAGGGTTAGGGTTAGGGTTAGGGTTAGGGTAGGGCTTAGGATACGGGTGAGGGTACTGGTGAGGGTACTGCGTAGGTTATTGGTTAGGGTTAGGGTACGGCTTAGGATACGGGTTAGGGTATGGGTGAGGGTACGGCGTAGCGTATGGGTTAGGGTTAGGGTTAGGGTTAGGTTTAGTTTTAGGGTTAGGGATTGGTTTAGGGTACGGGTTAGGATTAGCGTACGTGTTAGGGTTAGGGTTTGGGTTAGGGTTAGGGTACGCATTAGGGTTAGGGTATGGGTTAGGGTTAGGGTACACGTTAGGATTAGGGTATTTATTAAACCTATCCCACTCTCTAGATACCACTTAGCACGTAAAGGAATATTATTTAGGGTCCAGCCATGGAGAAGATTTTCGTCACTAGGATAAGATAAAGAATAAACACATTATAAAAAAATCACATTAGGATTTTCTTTTTAACCTGTTCCTTAAAACACTAGTGCTTAGGAAATCTAATGGAGGCAAAAGCAGTCAAGGGTAGTTTAGGGTTAGGGTTAGGGTTAGGGTTAGTGTTAGGGTTAGGGTACAGCTTAGGGTATGGGATAGCGTATGGGTGAGGGTACGGCATAGGGTAGGTTTTAGGGTTAGGGTTAGTGTTAGTGTTAGGGTTAGGGTATGGCTTAGGGTACGGGTGAGGGTACTGTGTAGGTCATTGGTTAGGGTTAGGTTAAGGCTTAGGATACAGGTTATTGTATGTGTTAGGGTACGGCGCAGGGTATGGGTAAGGGTTAGGTTTAGGGTTAGAGTTAGGGTACGGCTTAGGGTACGGGTTAGGGTACGGGTGAGGGTACGGCATAGTGTATAGGTTAGGGTTAGGGTTAGGGTACGGCTTAGGGTACGGGTTAGGTTACGGGTGAGGGTACGGCGTAGGGTATGGGTTAGGGTTAGGGTTAGGGTTAGTGTTAGTGTTAGGGTTGGGGTACGGCTTAGCGTATGGGATAGGGTACGGGTGAGGGTACGGCGTACGGTAGGGATTAGGGTTAGAGTTAGGGTTAGGGTTGGGGTTAGGGTATGGCTTAGGGTACGGGTGAGGGTACGGGTGAGGGTACTGCGTAGGGTATTGGTTAGGGTTAGGATACGGCTTAGGATACGGGTGTAGGGTACGGGTTAGGGTATCGCGTAGGGTATTGGTTAGGGTTAGGTTTAGGGTTAGGGTTAGGTTTAGGGTACGGGTGAGGGTACGGGTGAGGGTACTGCGTAGGGTATTGGTTAGGGTTAGGATACGGCTTAGGATACGGTTAGGGTACGGGTTAGGGTACGGCATAGGGTATGGGTTAGGGTTAGGGTTAGGGTTAGGGTTAGTGTTAGGGTACGGCTTAGGGTACGGGTTAGGCTACGGGTGAGGGTACGGCGTAGGGTACAGTTTAGGGTTAGGTTTAGGGTTAGGGTTAGGGTACGGCGTAGGGTACGGTTTAGGGTACGGTTGATGGTACGACGTAGGGTATAGGTTAGAGTTAGGGTTAGGGTACGGCTTAGGATACGGTTTAGGGTACGTGTGAGGGTACGGCGTAGCGTATGGGTTAGGGTTAGGGTTAGGGTTAAGGTTAGGGTACGGCGTACGGTACGGGTGAGGGTACTGGTGAGTGTACTGCGTAGGTTACTGGTTAGGGTTAGGGTACGGCTTAGGATACGGGTTAGGATATGGGTTAGGTTACGGCGTTGGGTATGGGTGAGGGTTAGGGTTAGGGTTAGGGTAAGGCTTTGGGTATGGGTTAGGGTACGGGTGAGGGTACGGCGTAGGTTATGGGTTAGGGTTAGGGTTAGTGTTAGGGTTAGGGTACGGCTTAGGCTATGGGATAGGGTATGGGTGAGGGTACGGCATAGGGTAGGGTTTAGGGTTAGGGTTAGTGTTAGGGTTAGGGTTAGGGTATGGCTTAGGGTACGGGTGAGGGTACTGTGTAGGTCATTGGTTAGGGTTAGGTTAAGGCTTAGGATACAGGTTATTGTATGGGTTAGGGTACGGCGCAGGGTATGGGTAAGGGTTAGGGTTAGGGTTAGGGTTAGAGTTAGGGTACGGCTTAGGGTACGGGTTAGGGTACGGGTGAGGGTACGGCGTAGTGTATAGGTTAGGGTTAGGGTTAGGGTACGGCTTAGGGTACGGGTTAGGTTACGAGTGAGGATACGGCGTAGGGTATGGGTTAGGGTTAGGGTTAGTGTTAGTGTTAGGGTTAGGGTACGGCTTAGCGTATGGGATAGGGTACGGGTGAGGGTACGGCGTAGGGTAGGGGTTAGGGTTAGAGTTAGGGTTAGGGTTGGTGTTAGGGTACGGCTTAGGGTACGGGTGAGGGTACTGCGTAGGGTATTGGTTAGGGTTAGGATACGGCTTAGGATACGGGTTAGGGTACGGGTTAGGGTATGGCGTAGGGTATGGGTTAGGGTTAGGGTTAGGGTTAGGGTTAGGGTTATGGTACGGCTTAGGATACGGGTTAGGGTACGGGTGAGGGTACGGCGTAGCGTATGGGTTAGAGTTAGGGTTAGGGTACGTCTTAGGGTATGGGTTAGGGTACGGCTGAGGGTACGGCGTAGGGTAAGGGTTAGGGTTAGGGTTAGGGTTAGGGTACGGCTTCGGGTACGGGTGAGGGTATGGGTGAGGATACTGCGTAGGGTATTGGTTAGGGTTAGTTTTATGGTTAGGGATTGGTTTAGGGTACGGGTTAGGGTATGGCGTACGGTATGGGTTAGGGTTAGGGTTAGGGTTAGGTTTAGGGTTAGGGTACGGCTTAGGGTACGGGTTAGGGTACGGGTGAGGTTACGGCGTAGGGTATAGTTTAGGGTTAGGGTTAGGGTTAGGGTACGGCTTAGGGTACGGGTTAGGGTACGGGTGAGGGTACGGTGTAGGTTATGGGTTA
Organism: Eubalaena glacialis; assembly: GCF_028564815.1. NCBI lineage: Eukaryota > Metazoa > Chordata > Mammalia > Artiodactyla > Balaenidae > Eubalaena > Eubalaena glacialis. The sequence goes on along the minus strand of NW_026871715.1, from coordinate 42,617 downwards.
GGGTTAGGGTTAGGGTTAGTTTTAGGGTTAGGGATTGGTTTAGGGTACGGGTTAGGATTAGCATACGTGTTCGGGTTAGGGTTTTGGTTAGGGTTAGGGTTACGCGTTAGGGTTGGGGTATGGGTTAGGTTTAGGGTACACTTTAGGATTAGGGTATTTATTAAACCTATCCCACTCTCTAGATACCACTTAGCACGTAAAGGAATATTATTTGGGGTTCAGCCATGGAGAAGATTTTAGTCACTAGGATAAGATAAAGAATAAACACATTATAAAAAAATCACATAAGGTTTTCTTTTTAACCTGTTCCTTAAAACACTAGTGTTTAGGAAATCTAATGGAGGCAAAAGCAGTAAAGGGTAGTTTAGGGTTAGGGTTAGGGTTAGTGTTAGGGTAGGGCTTAGGATACGGGTGAGGGTACTGGTGAGGGTACTTCATAGGTTATTGGTTAGGGTTAGGGTACGGCTTAGGATAAGGGTTAGGATATGGGTTAGGTTACGGCGTTGGGTATGGGTGAGGGTTAGGGTTAGGGTTAGGGTAAGGCTTTGGGTACGGGTTAGGGTACGGGTGAGGGTACGGCGTAGGGAAGAGGTTAGGGTTAGGTTTAGGGTTAGGATACGGCTTAGGATACGGGTTAGGGTATGGGTGAGGGTACGGCGTAGCGTATGGGTTAGGGTTAGGGTTAGGGTTAGGGTTAGTTTTAGGGTTAGGGATTGGTTTAGGGTACGGGTTAGGATTAGCGTACGTGTTAGGGTTAGGGTTTGGGTTAGGGTTAGGGTACGCATTAGGGTTAGGGTATGGGTTAGGGTTAGGGTACACGTTAGGATTAGGGTATTTATTAAACCTATCCCACTCTCTAGATACCACTTAGCACGTAAAGGAATATTATTTAGGGTCCAGCCATGGAGAAGATTTTCGTCACTAGGATAAGATAAAGAATAAACACATTATAAAAAAATCACATTAGGATTTTCTTTTTAACCTGTTCCTTAAAACACTAGTGCTTAGGAAATCTAATGGAGGCAAAAGCAATCAAGGGTAGTTTAAGGTTAGGGTTAGGGTTAGTGTTAGGGTTAGGGTACGGCTTAGGGTATGGGATAGGGTATGGGTGAGGATACGGCATAGGGTAGGGTTTAGGGTTAAGGTTAGTGTTAGGGTTAGGGTTAGGGTATGGCTTAGGGTACGGGTGAGGGTACTGTGTAGGTCATTGGTTAGGGTTAGGTTAAGGCTTAGGATACAGGTTATTGTAAGGGTTAGGGTACGGCGCAGGGTATGGGTAAGGGTTAGGGTTAGGGTTAGGGTTAGAGTTAGGGTACGGCTTAGGGTACGGGTTAGGGTACGGGTGAGGGTACGGCGTAGTGTATAGGTTAGGGTTAGGGTTAGGGTACGGCTTAGGGTACGGGTTAGGTTACGGGTGAGGGTACGGATGAGGGTACTGCGTAGGGTATTGGTTAGGGTTAGGGTACGGCTTACGATACGTGTTAGGGTACGGGTTAGGGTATGGCGTAGAGTGTGGGTTAGGGTTAGGGTTAGTGTTAGTGTTAGGGTTACGGTATGTCTTAGGGTACGCGTTAGGGTACAGGTGAGGGTACGGCGTAGGTTATGGGTTAGGGTTAGGGTTAGGGTTAGGGTTAGGGTCCGGCTTAGGATATGGGTTAGGGTACGGGTGAGGGTACGGCGTAGGTTATGGGTTAGGGATAGGGTTAGTGTTAGGGTTATGATACGGCTTAGGTTATGGGATAGGGTACAGGTGAGGGTATGGCATAGGGTAGGGGTTAGGGTTAGGGTTAGTGTTAGGGTTAGGGTTAGGGTACGGCTTAGGGTACGGGTGAGGGTATGGGTGAGGATACTGCGTAGGGTATTGGTTAGGGTTAGGGTACGGCTTAGAATACGGGTTAGGGTACGGGTTAGGGTACGGCGTAGGGTATGGGTTAGGGTTAGGGTTAGGGTTAGTGTTAGGGTTAGGGTACCGCTTAGGGTATGGGATAGGGTACGGCGTAGGGTAGCGGTTAGGGTTAGGGTTAGGGTTAGGGTTAGGGTACGGCTTAGGATACGGGTTAGGGTACGGGTGAGGGTACGGCGTAGCGTATGGGTTAGAGTTAGGTTTAGGGTTAGGGTACGGCTTAGGGTACGGGTTAGGGTACGGGTGAGGGTACGGCGTAGGTTATGGGTTAGGGTTAGGGTTAGGGTTAGGGTTAGTTTTAGGGTTAGGGATTAGGGTTAGGGTTAGGGTTAGGGTTAGGGTTAGGGTTAGGGTTAGGGTAGGGCTTAGGATACGGGTGAGGGTACTGGTGAGGGTACTGCGTAGGTTATTGGTTAGGGTTAGGGTACGGCTTAGGATACGGGTTAGGATATGGGTTAGGTTACGGCGTTGGGTATGGGTGAGGGTTAGGGTTAGGGTTAGGGTAAGGCTTTGGGTACGGGTGAGGGTACGGGTGAGGGTACGGCGTAGGGTAGAGGTTAGGGTTAGGTTTAGGGTTAGGGTACGGCTTAGGATACGGGTTAGGGTATGGGTGAGGGTACGGCGTAGTTTATAGGTTAGGGTTAGGGTTAGGGTACGGCTTAGGGTACGGGTTAGGTTACGGGTGAGGGTACGGCGTAGGGTATGGGTTAGGGTTAGGGTTAGGGTTAGTGTTAGTGTTAGGGTTAGGGTACGGCTTAGCGTATGGGATAGGGTACGGGTGAAGGTACAGCGTAGGGTAGGGGTTAGGGTTAGAGTTAAGGTTAGGGTTGGGGTTAGGGTACGGCTTAGGGTACGGGTGAGGGTACAGGTGAGGGTACTGCGTAGGGTATTGGTTAGGGTTAGGATATGGCTTAGGATACGGGTTAGGGTACGGGTTGGGGTATGGCGTAGGGTATGGGTTAGGGTTAGCGTTAGGGTTAGGGTTAGGGTTAGGGTACGGCTTAGGATACGGGTTAGGGTACGGGTGAGGGTACGGCGCAGCGTATGGGTTAGGGTTAGGGTTAGGGTACGTCTTAGGGTACGGGTTAGGGTACGGGTGAGGGTATGGCGTAGGGTAAGGGTTAGGGTTAGGGTTAGGGTTAGGGTTAGTTTTAGGGTTAGGGATTGGTTTAGTGTACGGGTTAGTATTAGCGTACGTGTTAGGGTTAGGTTTTGGGTTAGGGTTAGGGTACGCGTTAGGGTTAGGGTATGGGTTAGGGTTAGGGTACACGTTAGGATTAGGGTATTTATTAAACCTATCCCACTCTCTAGGTACCACTTAGCACGTAAAGGAATATTATTAGGGATCCAGCCATGGAGAAGATTTTAGTCACTAGGATAAGATAAAGAATAAACACATTATAAAAAAATCACATTAGGATTTTCTTTTTAACCTGTTCCTTAAAACACTAGTGCTTAGGAAATCTAATAGAGGCAAAAGCAATCAAGGGTATTTTAGGGTTAGGGTTAGGGTTAGGGTTAGTGTTAGGGTTAGGGTATGGCTTAGGGTATTTGATAGGGTACGTGTGAGGGTACGGCGTAGGGTAGGGGTTAGGGTTAGGGTTAGGGTATGGCTTAGGGTACGGGTGAGGGTACGGGTGAGGGTACTGAGTAGCGTATTGGTTAGGGTTAGGGTACGGCTTAGGATACGTGTTAGGGTACGGATTAGGGTACGGCGTAGAGTGTGGGTTAGGGTTAGTGTTATGGTTAGGTTTACGGTACGTCTTAGGGTACGTTTTAGGGTACGGGTGAGGGTACGGCGTAGGTTATGGGTTAGGGTTAGTGTTAGGGTTAGGGTTAGGGTACGGCTTAGGATACGGGTTAGGGTACGGCGTAGGTTATGGGTTAGGGTTAGGGTTAGTGTTAGGGTTATGGTACAGCTTAGGTTATGGGATAGGGTACAGGTGAGGGTATGGCATAGGGTAGGGGTTAGGGTTAGGGTTAGGGTTAGGGTTAGGGTTAGGGTACGGCTTAGGGTACGGGTGAGGGTATGGGTGTGGATACTGCGTAGGGTATTGATTAGGGTTAGGGTACGGCTTAGGATACGGGTTAGGGTACGTGTTAGGGTATGGCGTACGGTATGGGTTAGGGTTAGGGTTAGGGTTAGGGTCAGGGTTAGGTTTAGGGTACGGCTTAGGGTACGGGTTAGGGTATGGGTGAGGTTACGGCATAGGGTATAGTTTAGGGTTAGGGTTAGGGTACGGCTTAGGATACGGGTTAGGGTACGGGTGAGGGTACGGCGTAGCGTATGGTTTAGGGTTAGGGTTAGGGTTAGGGTACGGCTTAGGGTACGGGTTAGGGTACGGGTGAGGGTACGGCGTAGGTTATGGGTTAGGGTTAGGGTTAGGGTTAGGGTTAGTTTTAGGGTTAGGGATTGGTTTAGGGTACGGGTTAGGATTAGCATACGTGTTCAGGTTAGGGTTTTGGTTAGGGTTAGGGTACGCGTTAGGGTTAGGGTATGGGTTAGGTTTAGGGTACACTTTAGGATTAGGGTATTTATTAAACCTATCCCACTCTCTAGATACCACTTAGCACGTAAAGGAATATTATTTGGGGTTCAGCCATGGAGAAGATTTTAATCACTAGGATAAGATAAATAATAAACACATTATAAAAAAATCATATAAGGTTTTCTTTTTAACCTGTTCTTTAAAACACTAGTGTTTAGGAAATCTAATGGAGGCAAAAGCAGTAAAGAGTAGTTTAGGGTTAGGGTTAGGGTTAGGGTTAGGGTAGGGCTTAGGATACGGGTGAGGGTACTGGTGAGGGTACTGCGTAGGTTATTGGTTAGGGTTAGGGTACGGCTTAGGATACGGGTTAGGGTATGGGTGAGGGTACGGCGTAGCGTATGGGTTAGGGTTAGGGTTAGGGTTAGGTTTAGTTTTAGGGTTAGGGATTGGTTTAGGGTACGGGTTAGGATTAGCGTACGTGTTAGGGTTAGGGTTTGGGTTAGGGTTAGGGTACGCATTAGGGTTAGGGTATGGGTTAGGGTTAGGGTACACGTTAGGATTAGGGTATTTATTAAACCTATCCCACTCTCTAGATACCACTTAGCACGTAAAGGAATATTATTTAGGGTCCAGCCATGGAGAAGATTTTCGTCACTAGGATAAGATAAAGAATAAACACATTATAAAAAAATCACATTAGGATTTTCTTTTTAACCTGTTCCTTAAAACACTAGTGCTTAGGAAATCTAATGGAGGCAAAAGCAGTCAAGGGTAGTTTAGGGTTAGGGTTAGGGTTAGGGTTAGTGTTAGGGTTAGGGTACAGCTTAGGGTATGGGATAGCGTATGGGTGAGGGTACGGCATAGGGTAGGTTTTAGGGTTAGGGTTAGTGTTAGTGTTAGGGTTAGGGTATGGCTTAGGGTACGGGTGAGGGTACTGTGTAGGTCATTGGTTAGGGTTAGGTTAAGGCTTAGGATACAGGTTATTGTATGTGTTAGGGTACGGCGCAGGGTATGGGTAAGGGTTAGGTTTAGGGTTAGAGTTAGGGTACGGCTTAGGGTACGGGTTAGGGTACGGGTGAGGGTACGGCATAGTGTATAGGTTAGGGTTAGGGTTAGGGTACGGCTTAGGGTACGGGTTAGGTTACGGGTGAGGGTACGGCGTAGGGTATGGGTTAGGGTTAGGGTTAGGGTTAGTGTTAGTGTTAGGGTTGGGGTACGGCTTAGCGTATGGGATAGGGTACGGGTGAGGGTACGGCGTACGGTAGGGATTAGGGTTAGAGTTAGGGTTAGGGTTGGGGTTAGGGTATGGCTTAGGGTACGGGTGAGGGTACGGGTGAGGGTACTGCGTAGGGTATTGGTTAGGGTTAGGATACGGCTTAGGATACGGGTGTAGGGTACGGGTTAGGGTATCGCGTAGGGTATTGGTTAGGGTTAGGTTTAGGGTTAGGGTTAGGTTTAGGGTACGGGTGAGGGTACGGGTGAGGGTACTGCGTAGGGTATTGGTTAGGGTTAGGATACGGCTTAGGATACGGTTAGGGTACGGGTTAGGGTACGGCATAGGGTATGGGTTAGGGTTAGGGTTAGGGTTAGGGTTAGTGTTAGGGTACGGCTTAGGGTACGGGTTAGGCTACGGGTGAGGGTACGGCGTAGGGTACAGTTTAGGGTTAGGTTTAGGGTTAGGGTTAGGGTACGGCGTAGGGTACGGTTTAGGGTACGGTTGATGGTACGACGTAGGGTATAGGTTAGAGTTAGGGTTAGGGTACGGCTTAGGATACGGTTTAGGGTACGTGTGAGGGTACGGCGTAGCGTATGGGTTAGGGTTAGGGTTAGGGTTAAGGTTAGGGTACGGCTTACGGTACGGGTGAGGGTACTGGTGAGTGTACTGCGTAGGTTACTGGTTAGGGTTAGGGTACGGCTTAGGATACGGGTTAGGATATGGGTTAGGTTACGGCGTTGGGTATGGGTGAGGGTTAGGGTTAGGGTTAGGGTAAGGCTTTGGGTATGGGTTAGGGTACGGGTGAGGGTACGGCGTAGGTTATGGGTTAGGGTTAGGGTTAGTGTTAGGGTTAGGGTACGGCTTAGGCTATGGGATAGGGTATGGGTGAGGGTACGGCATAGGGTAGGGTTTAGGGTTAGGGTTAGTGTTAGGGTTAGGGTTAGGGTATGGCTTAGGGTACGGGTGAGGGTACTGTGTAGGTCATTGGTTAGGGTTAGGTTAAGGCTTAGGATACAGGTTATTGTATGGGTTAGGGTACGGCGCAGGGTATGGGTAAGGGTTAGGGTTAGGGTTAGGGTTAGAGTTAGGGTACGGCTTAGGGTACGGGTTAGGGTACGGGTGAGGGTACGGCGTAGTGTATAGGTTAGGGTTAGGGTTAGGGTACGGCTTAGGGTACGGGTTAGGTTACGAGTGAGGATACGGCGTAGGGTATGGGTTAGGGTTAGGGTTAGTGTTAGTGTTAGGGTTAGGGTACGGCTTAGCGTATGGGATAGGGTACGGGTGAGGGTACGGCGTAGGGTAGGGGTTAGGGTTAGAGTTAGGGTTAGGGTTGGTGTTAGGGTACGGCTTAGGGTACGGGTGAGGGTACTGCGTAGGGTATTGGTTAGGGTTAGGATACGGCTTAGGATACGGGTTAGGGTACGGGTTAGGGTATGGCGTAGGGTATGGGTTAGGGTTAGGGTTAGGGTTAGGGTTAGGGTTATGGTACGGCTTAGGATACGGGTTAGGGTACGGGTGAGGGTACGGCGTAGCGTATGGGTTAGAGTTAGGGTTAGGGTACGTCTTAGGGTATGGGTTAGGGTACGGCTGAGGGTACGGCGTAGGGTAAGGGTTAGGGTTAGGGTTAGGGTTAGGGTACGGCTTCGGGTACGGGTGAGGGTATGGGTGAGGATACTGCGTAGGGTATTGGTTAGGGTTAGTTTTATGGTTAGGGATTGGTTTAGGGTACGGGTTAGGGTATGGCGTACGGTATGGGTTAGGGTTAGGGTTAGGGTTAGGTTTAGGGTTAGGGTACGGCTTAGGGTACGGGTTAGGGTACGGGTGAGGTTACGGCGTAGGGTATAGTTTAGGGTTAGGGTTAGGGTTAGGGTACGGCTTAGGGTACGGGTTAGGGTACGGGTGAGGGTACGGTGTAGGTTATGGGTTAGGGTTAGGGTTAGGGTTAGTTTTAGGGTTAGGGATTGGTTTAGGGTACGGGTTAGGATTAGCATACGTGTTCGGGTTAGGGTTTTGGTTAGGGTTAGGGTACGCGTTAGGGTTAGGGTATGGGTTAGGTTTAGGGTACACTTTAGGATTAGGGTATTTATTAAACCTATCCCACTCTCTAGATACCACTTAGCACGTAAAGGAATATTATTTGGGGTTCAGCCATGGAGAAGATTTTAGTCACTAGGATAAGATAAAGAATAAACACATTATAAAAAAATCACATAAGGTTTTCTTTTTAACCTGTTCCTTAAAACACTAGTGTTTAGGAAATCTAATGGAGGCAAAAGCAGTAAAGGGTAGTTTAGGGTTAGGGTTAGGGTTAGTGTTAGGGTTAGGGTACGGCTTAGGGTATGGGATAGGGTATGGTTGAGGGTACGGCATAGGGTAGGGTTTAGGGTTAGGGTTAGGGTTAGGGTTAGGGTTAGGGTATGGCTTAGGGTACGGGTGAGGGTACTGTGTAGGTCATTGGTTAGGGTTAGGTTAAGGCTTAGGATACAGGTTATTGTATGGGTTAGGGTACGGCGCAGGGTATGGGTAAGGGTTAGGGTTAGGGTTAGGATTAGAGTTAGGGTACGGCTTAGGGTACGGGTTAGGGTACGGGTGAGGGTACGGCGTAGTGTATAGGTTAGGGTTAGGGTTAGGGTACGGCTTAGGGTACGGGTTAGGTTACGGGTGAGGGTACGGCGTAGGGTATGGGTTAGGGTTAGGGTTAGTGTTAGTGTTAGGGTTAGGGTACGGCTTAGCGTATGGGATAGGGTACGGGTGAGGGTACGGCGTAGGGTAGGGGTTAGGGTTAGAGTTAGGGTTAGGGTTGGGGTTAGGGTACGGCTTAGGGTACGGGTGAGGGTACGGGTGAGGGTACGGGTGAGGGTACTGCGTAGGGTATTGGTTAGGGTTAGGATATGGCTTAGGATACGGGTTAGGGTACGGGTTAGGGTATGGCGTAGGGTATGGGTTAGGGTTAGGGTTAGGGTTAGGGTTAGGGTACGGCTTAGGATACGGGTTAGGGTACGGGTGAGGGTACGGCGTAGCCAATAGGTTAGGGTTAGGGTTCGGGTACGTCTTAGGGTACGGGTTAGGGTACGGGTGAGGGTACGGCGTAGGGTAAGGTTTAAGGTTAGGGTTAGGGTTAGGGTTAGTTTTAGGGTTAGCGATTGGTTTAGGGTACGGGTTAGGATTAGCGTACGTGTTAGGGTTAGGTTTTGGGTTAGGGTTAGGGTACGCGTTAGGGTTAGGGTATGGGTTAGGGTTAGGTTACACGTTAGGATTAGGGTATTTATTAAACCTATCCCACTCTCTAGATACCACTTAGCACGTAAAGGAATATTATTAGGGATCCAGCCATGGAGAAGATTTTAGTCACTAGGATAAGATAAAGAATAAACACATTATAAAAAAATCACATTAGGATTTTCTTTTTAACCTGTTCCTTAAAACACTAGTGCTTAGGAAATCTAATAGAGGCAAAAGCAATCAAGGGTAGTTTAGGGTTAGGGTTAGGGTTAGGGTTAGTGTTAGGGTTAGGGTATGGCTTAGGGTACGGGTGAGGGTACGGGTGAGGGTACTGCGTAGGGTATTGGTTAGGGTTAGGGTACAGCTTAGGATGCGTGTTAGGGTACGGGTTAGGGTACGGCGTAGAGTGTGGGTTAGGGTTAGGGTTAGTGTTAGGGTTAGGGTTACGGTACGTCTTAGGGTACGTGTTAGGGTACGGGTGAGGGTACGGCGTAGGTTATTGGTTAGGGTTAGGGTACGGCTTAGGATACGGGTTAGGATATGGGTTAGGTTACGGCGTTGGGTATGGGTGAGGGTTAGGGTTAAGGTTAGGGTAAGGCTTTGGGTACGGGTTAGGGTACGGGTGAGGGTACGGCGTAGCGTATGGTTTAGGGTTAGGGTTAGGGTTAGGGTTAGTTTTAGGGTTAGGGATTGGTTTAGGGTACGGGTTAGGATTAGCGTACGTGTTAGGGTTAGGGTTTGGGTTAGGGTTAGGGTACGCATTAGGGTTAGGGTGTGGGTTAGGGTTAGGGTACACGTTAGGATTAGGGTATTTATTAAACCTATCCCACTCTCTAGATACCACTTAGCACGTAAAGGAATATTATTTAGGGTCCAGCCATGGAGAAGATTTTCGTCACTAGGATAAGATAAAGAATAAACACATTATAAAAAAATCACATTAGGATTTTCTTTTTAACCTGTTCCTTAAAACACTAGTGCTTAGGAAATCTAATGGAGGCAAAAGCAGTCAAGGGTAGTTTAGGGTTAGGGTTAGGGTTAGGGTTAGTGTTAGGGTTAGGGTACGGCTTAGGGTATGGGATAGGGTATGGGTGAGGGTACGGCATAGGGTAGGGTTTAGGGTTAGGGTTAGTGTTAGGGTTAGGGTTAGGGTATGGCTTAGGGTACGGGTGAGGGTACTGTGTAGGTCATTGGTTAGGGTTAGGTTAAGGCTTAGGATACAGGTTATTGTATGGGTTAGGGTACGGCGCAGGGTATGGGTAAGGGTTAGGGTTAGGGTTAGGGTTAGAGTTAGGGTACGGCTTAGGGTACGGGTTAGGGTACGGGTGAGGGTACGGCGTAGTGTATAGGTTAGGGTTAGGGTTAGGGTACGGCTTAGGGTACGGGTTAGGTTACGGGTGAGGGTACGGTGTAGGGTATGGGTTAGGGTTAGGGTTAGGGTACGTCTTAGGGTACGGGTTAGGGTACGGGTGAGGGTATGGCGTAGGGTAAGTGTTAGGGTTAGGGTTAGGGTTAGTTTTAGGGTTAGGGATTGGTTTAGGGTACGGGTTAGGATTAGCGTACGTGTTAGGGTTAGGTTTTGGGTTAGGGTTAGGGTACGCGTTAGGGTTAGGGTATGGGTTAGGGTTAGGGTACACGTTAGGATTAGTGTATTTATTAAACCTATCCCACTCTCTAGATACCACGTAGCACGTAAGGGAATATTATTAGGGATCCAGCCATGGAGAAGATTTTAGTCACTAGGATAAGATAAAGAATAAACACATTATAAAAAAATCACATTAGGATTTACTTTTTAACCTGTTCCTTAGAACACTAGTGCTTAGGAAATCTAATAGAGGCAAAAGCAATCAAGGGTAGTTTAGGGTTAGGGTTAGGGTTAGGGTTAGTGTTAGGGTTAGGGTAGGGCTTAGGGTATGGGATAGGGTACGGGTGAGGGTACGGCGTAGGGTAGGGGTTAGGGTTAGGGTTAGGGTTAGGGTATGGCTTAGGGTACGGGTGAGGGTACGGCGTAGTGTATAGGTTAGGGTTAGGGTTAGGGTACGGCTTAGGGTACGGGTTAGGTTACGGGTGAGGGTACGGCGTAGGGTATGGGTTAGGGTTAGAGTTAGGGTTAGTGTTACTGTTAGGGTTAGGGTACGGCTTAGCGTATGGGATAGGGTACGGGTGAGGGTACGGCGTAGGGTAGGGGTTAGGGTTAGAGTTAGGGTTAGGGTTGGGGTTAGGGTACGGCTTAGTTTATGGGATAGGGTACAGGTGAGGGTATGGCATAGGGTAGGGGTTAGGGTTAGGGTTAGGGTTAGGGTTAGGGTACGGCTTAGGGTACGGGTGAGGGTATGGGTGAGGATACTGCGTAGGGTATTGGTTAGGGTTAAGGTACGGCTTAGGATACGGGTTAGGGTACGTGTTAGGGTATGGCGTACGGTATGGGTTAGGGTTAGGGTTAGGGTTAGGGTTAGGGTACGGCTTAGGGTACGGGTTAGGGTACGGGTGAGGTTACGGCGTAGGGTATAGTTTAGAGTTAGGGTTAGGGTTAGGGTACGGCTTAGGATACGGGTTAGGGTACGGGTGAGGGTACGGCGTAGCGTATGGTTTAGGGTTAGGGTTAGGGTTAGGGTACGGCTTAGGGTACGGGTTAGGGTACGGGTGAGGGTACGGCGTAGGTTATGGGTTAGGGTTAGGGTTAGGGTTAGGGTTAGTTTTAGGGTTAGGGATTGGTTTAGGGTATGGGTTAGGATTAGCATACTTGTTCGGGTTAGGGTTTTGGTTAGGGTTAGGGTACGCGTTAGGGTTAGGGTATGGGTTAGGTTTAGGGTACACTTTAGGATTAGGGTATTTATTAAACCTATCCCACTCTCTAGATACCACTTAGCACGTAAAGGAATATTATTTGGGGTTCAGCCATGGAGAAGATTTTAGTCACTAGGATAAGATAAAGTATAAACACATTATAAAAAAATCACATAAGGTTTTCTTTTTAACCTGTTCCTTTAAACACTAGTGTTTAGGAAATCTACTGGAGGCAAAAACAGTAAAGGGTAGTTTAGGGTTAGGGTTAGGGTTAGGGTTAGGGTAGGGCTTAGGATACGGGTGAGGGTACTGTTGAGGGTACTGCGTAGGTTATTGGTTAGGATTAGGGTACGGCTTAGGATACGGGTTAGGATATGGGTTAGGTTACGGCGTTGGGTATGGGTGAGGGTTAGGGTTAGGGTTAGGGTAAGGCTTTGGGTACGGGTTAGGGTACGGGTGAGGGTACGGCGTAGGGTAGAGGTTATGGTTAGGTTTAGGGTTAGGGTACGGCTTAGGATACGGGTTAGGGTATGGGTGCGGGTACGGCGTAGCGTATGGGTTAGGGTTAGGGTTAGGGTTAGGGTTAGTTTTAGGGTTAGGGCTTGGTTTATGGTACAGCTTAGGATTAGCGTACGTGTTAAGGTTAGGGTTTGGGTTAGGGTTAGGGTACGCATTAGGGTTAGGGTATGGGTTAGGGTTAGGGTACACGTTAGGATTAGGGTATTTATTAAACCTATCCCACTCTCTAGATACCACTTAGCACGTAAAGGAATATTATTTAGGGTCCAGCCATGGAGAAGATTTTCGTCACTAGGATAAGATAAAGAATAAACACATTATAAAAAAATCACATTAGGATTTTCTTTTTAACCTGTTCCTTAAAACACTCGTGCTTAGGAAATCTAATGGAGGCAAAAGCAGTCAAGGGTAGTTTAGGGTTAGGGTTAGGGTTAGGGTTAGTGTTAGGGTTAGGGTACGGCTTAGGGTATGGGATAGGGTATGGGTGAGGGTACGGCATAGGGTAGGGTTTAGGGTTAGGGTTAGTTTTAGGGTTAGGGTTAGTGTATGGCTTAGGGTACGGGTGAGGGTACTGTGTAGGTCATTGGTTAGGGTTAGGTTAAGGCTTAGGATACAGGTTATTGTATGGGTTAGGGTACGGCGCAGGGTATGGGTAACGGTTAGGGTTAGGGTTAGGGTTAGAGTTAGGGTACGGCTTAGGGTACGGGTTAGGGTACGGGTGAGGGTACGGCGTAGGGTATGGGTTAGGGTTAGGGTTAGGGTTAGTGTTAGTGTTAGGGTTAGGGTACGGCTTAGCGTATGGGATAGGGTACGGGTGAGGGTACGGCGTAGGGTAGGGGTTAGGGTTAGAGTTAGGGTTAGGGTTGGGGTTAGGGTACGGCTTAGGGAACGGGTGAGGGTATGGGTGAGGATACAGCATAGGGTATTGGTTAGGGTTAGGGTACGGCTTAGGTTACGGTTTAGGGTACGTGTTAGGGTATGGCGTACGGTATGGGTTAGGGTTAGGGTTAGGGTTAGGGTTAGGGTTAGGGTTAGGGTACGGCTTAGGGTACGTGTTAGGGTACGGGTGAGGTTACGGCGTAGGGTAGAGTTTAGGGTTAGGGTTAGGGTTAGGGTACGGCTTAGGATACGGGTTAGGGTACGGGTGAGGGTACTGCGTAGCGAATGGTTTAGGGTTAGGGTTAGGGTACGGCTTAGGGTACGGGTTAGGGTACGGGTGAGGGTACGGTGTAGGTTATGGGTTAGGGTTAGGGTTAGGGTTAGTTTTAGGGTTAGGGATTGGTTTAGGGTACGGGTTAGGATTAGCATACGTGTTCGGGTTAGGGATTTGGTTAGGGTTAGGGTACGCGTTAGGGTTAGGGTATGGGTTAGGTTTAGGGTACACTTTAGGATTAGGGTATTTATTAAACCTATCCCACTCTCTAGATACCACTTAGCACGTAAAGGAATATTATTTGGGGTTCAGCCATGGAGAAGATTTTAGTCACTAGGATAAGATAAAGAATAAACACATTATAAAAAAATCACATAAGGTTTTCTTTTTAACCTGTTCCTTAAAACACTAGTGTTTAGGAAATCTAATGGAGGCAAAAGCAGTAAAGGGTAGTTTAGGGTTAGGGTTAGGGTTAGGGTTAGGGTAGGGCTTAGGATACGGGTGAGGGTACTGGTGAGGGTACTGCATAGGTTATTGGTTAGGGTTAGGGTACGGTTTAGGATACGGGTTAGGATATGGGTTAGGTTACGGCGTTGGGTATGGGTGAGGGTTAGGGTTAGGGTTAGGGTAAGGCTTTGTGTACGGGTTAGGGTACGGGTGAGGGTACGGCGTAGTGTATGGTTTAGGGTTAGGGTTAGGGTTAGGGTTAGTTTTAGGGTTAGGGATTGGTTTAGGGTACGGGTTAGGATTAGCGTACGTGTTAGGGTTAGGGTTTTGGTTAGGGTTAGGGTACGCATTAGGGTTAGGGTGTGGGTTAGGGTTAGGGTACACGTTAGGATTAGGGTATTTATTAAACCTATCCCACTCTCTAGATACCACTTAGCACGTAAAGGAATATTATTTAGGGTCCAGCCATGGAGAAGATTTTCGTCCCTAGGATAAGATAAAGAATAAACACATTATAAAAAAATCACATTAGGATTTTCTTTTTAACCTGTTCCTTAAAACACTAGTGCTTAGGAAATCAAATGGAGGCAAAAGCAGTCAAGGGTAGTTTAGGGTTAGGGTTAGCGTTAGGGTTAGTGTTAGTGTTAGGGTACGGCTTAGGGTATGGGATAGGGTATGGGTGAGTGTAGGCATAGGGTAGGGTTTAGGGTTAGGGTTAGTGTTAGGGTTAGGGTTAGGGTATGGCTTAGGGTACGGGTGAGGGTACTGTGTAGGTCATTGGTTAGGGTTAGGTTAAGGCTTAGGATACAGGTTATTGTATGGGTTAGGGTACGGCGCAGGGTATGGGTAAGGGTTAGGGTTAGGGTTAGGGTTAGAGTTAGGGTACGGCTTAGGGTACGGGTTAGGGTACGGGTGAGGGTACGGCGTAGTGTATAGGTTACGGTTAGGGTTAGGGTACGGCTTAGGGTACGGGTTAGGCTACGGGTGAGGGTACGGTGTAGGGTATGGGTTAGGGTTAGGGTTAGGGTACGTCTTAGGGTACGGGTTAGGGTACGGGTGAGGGTACGGCGTAGGGTAAGGGTTAGGGTTAGGGTTAGGGTTAGTTTTAGGGTTAGGGATTGGTTTAGGGTACGGGTTAGGATTAGCGTACGTGTTAGGGTTAGGTTTTGGGTTAGGGTTAGGGTACGCGTTAGGGTTAGGGTATGGGTTAGGGTTAGGGTACACGTTAGGATTAGGGTATTTATTAAACCTATCCCACTCTCTAGATACCACGTAGCACGTAAAGGAATATTATAAGGGATCCAGCCATGGAGAAGATTTTAGTCACTAGGATAAGATAAAGAATAAACACATTATAAAAAAATCACATTAGGATTTTCTTTTTAACCTGTTCCTTAAAACACTAGTGCTTAGAAAATATAATAGAGGCAAAAGCAATCAAGGGTAGTTTAGGGTTAGGGTTAGGGTTAGGGTTAGTGTTAGGGTTAGGGTACGGCTTAGGGTATGGGATAGGGTACGGGTGAGGGTACGGCGTAGGGTAGGGGTTACGGTTAGGGTTAGGGTTAGGGTTAGGGTATGGCTTAGGGTACGGGTGAGGGTACGGGTGAGGGTACTGCGTAGGGTATTGTTTAGGGTTAGGGTACGGCTTAGGATACGTGTTAGGGTACGGGTTAGGGTACGGCATAGAGTGTGGGTTAGCGTTAGGGTTAGTGTTAGGGTTAGGGTTACGGTACGGCTTAGGGTACGTGTTAGGGTACGGGTGAGGGTACGGCGTAGGTTATGGGTTAGGGTTAGGGTTAGGGTTAGGGTTAGGGTACGGCTTAGGATACGGGTTAGGGTACGGGTTTGGGTATGGCGTAGGTTATGGTTTAGGGTTAGGGTTAGTGTTAGGGTTATGGTACGGCTTAGGTTATGGGATAGGGTACAGGTGAGGGAATGGCATAGGGTAGGGGTTAGGGTTAGGGTTAGGGTTAGGGTTAGGGTTAGGTTACGGCTTAGGGTACGGGTTAGGGTATGGGTGAGGATACTGCGTAGAGTATTGGTTAGGGTTAGGGTACGGCTTAGGATACGGGTTAGGGTACGTGTTAGGGTATGGCGTACGGTATGGGTTAGGGTTAGGGTTAGGGTTAGGGTTAGGGTTAGGGTACGGCTTAGGGTACGTGTTAGGGTACGGGTGAGGTTACGGCGTAGGGTATAGTTTAGAGTTAGGGATAGGGTTAGGGTACGGCTTAGGATACGGGTTAGGGTACGGGTGAGGGTACGGCGTAGCGTATGGTTTAGGGTTAGGGTTAGGGTTAGGGTACGGCTTAGGGTTAGGGTTAGGGTTAGGGTTAGGGTTAGAGTTAGGGTTAGGGTTAGGGTTAGGGTTAGGGTTAGGGTTAGGGTACGGCTTAGGGTACGGGTGAGGGTATGGGTGAGGATATTGCGTAGGGTATTGGTTAGGGTTACGGTACGTCTTAGGATACGGGCTAGGGTACGGGTGAGGGTACGGCGTAGGTTATGGGTTAGGGTTAGGGTTAGTGTTAGGGTTATGGTACGGCTTAGGTTATGGGATAGGGTACAGGTGAGGGTATGGCATAGGGTAGGGTTTAGGGTTAGGGTTAGGGTTAGGGTTAGGGTTAGGGTACGGCTTAGGTACGGGTGAGGGTATGGGTGAGGATACTGCATAGGGTATTGGTTAGGGTTAGGGTACGGCTTAGGATATGGGTTAGGGTACATGTTAGGGTATGGCGTACGGTATGGGTTAGGGTTAGGGTTAGGGTTAGGGTACGGCTTAGGGTACGGGTTAGGGTACGGGTGAGGTTACGGCGTAGGGTATAGTTTAGGGTTAGGGTTAGGGTTAGGGTACGGCTTAGGATACGGGTTAGGGTACGGGTGAGGGTACGGCGTAGCGTATGGTTTAGGGTTAGGGTTAGGGTACGGCTTAGGGTACGGGTTAGGGTACGGGTGAGGGTACGGTGTAGGTTATGGGTTAGGTTTAGGGTTAGGGTTAGGGTTAGTTTTAGGGTTAGGGATTGGTTTAGGGTACGGGTTAGGATTAGCATACGTGTTCGGGTTAGGGTTTTGGTTAGGGTTAGGGTACGCGTTAGGGTTAGGGTATGGGTTAGGTTTAGGGTACACTTTAGGATTAGGGTATTTATTAAACCTATCCCACTCTCTAGATACCACTTAGCACGTAAAGGAATATTATTTGGGGTTCAGCCATGGAGAAGATTTTAGTCACTAGGATAAGATAAAGAATAAACACATTATAAAAAAATCACATAAGGTTTTCTTTTTAACCTGTTCCTTAAAACACTAGTGTTTAGGAAATCTAATGGAGGCAAAAGCAGTAAAGGGTAGTTTAGGGTTAGGGTTAGGGTTAGTGTTAGGGTAGGGCTTAGGATACGGGTGAGGGTACTGGTGAGGGTACTGCGTAGGTTATTGGTTAGGGTTAGGGTACGGCTTAGGATACGGGTTAGGATATGGGTTAGGTTACGTCGTTGGGTATGGGTGAGGGTTAGGGTTAGGGTTAGGGTAAGGCTTTGGGTACGGGTGAGGGTACGGGTGAGGGTACGGCGTAGGGTAGAGGTTAGGGTTAGGTTTAGGATTAGGGTATGGCTTAGGATACGGGTTAGGGTATGGGTGAGGGTACGGCGTAGCGTATGGGTTAGGGTTAGGGTTAGGTTTAGGGTTAGTTTTAGGGTTAGGGATTGGTTTAGGGTACGGGTTAGGATTAGCGTACGTGTTAGGGTTAGGGTTTGGGTTAGGGTTAGGGTACGCATTAGGGTTAGGCTATGGGTTATGGTTAGGGTACACGTTAGGATTAGGGTATTTATTAAACCTATCCCACTCTCTAGATACCACTTAGCACGTAAAGGAATATTATTTAGGGTCCAGCCATGGAGAAGATTTTCGTCACTAGGATAAGATAAAGAATAAACACATTATAAAAAAATCACATTAGGATTTTCTTTTTAACCTGTTCCTTAAAACACTAGTGCTTAGGAAATCTAATGGAGGCAAGAGCAGTCAAGGGAAGTTTAGGGTTAGGGTTAGGGTTAGGGTTAGTGTTAGGGTTAGGGTACGGCTTAGGGTATGGGATAGGGTATGGGTGAGGGTACGGCATAGGGTAGGGTTTAGGGTTAGGGTTAGTGTTAGGGTTAGGGTTAGGGTATGGCTTAGGGTACGGGTGAGGGTACTGTGTAGGTCATTGGTTAGGGTTAGGTTAAGGCTTAGGATACAGGTTATTGTATGGGTTAGGGTACGGCGCAGGGTATGGGTAAGGGTTAGGGTTAGGGTTAGGGTTAGAGTTAGGGTACGGCTTAGGGTACGGGTTAGGGTACGGGTGAGGGTACGGCGTAGTGTATAGGTTAGGGTTAGGGTTAGGGTACGGCTTAGGGTACGGGTTAGGTTACGAGTGAGGATACGGCGTAGGGTATGGGTTAGGGTTAGGGTTAGTGTTAGTGTTAGGGTTAGGGTACGGCTTAGCGTATGGGATAGGGTACGGGTGAGGGTACGGCGTAGGGTAGGGGTTAGGGTTAGAGTTAGGGTTAGGGTTGGTGTTAGGGTACGGCTTAGGGTACGGGTGAGGGTACTGCGTAGGGTATTGGTTAGGGTTAGGATACGGCTTAGGATACGGGTTAGGGTACGGGTTAGGGTATGGCGTAGGGTATGGGTTAGGGTTAGGGTTAGGGTTAGGGTTAGGGTTATGGTACGGCTTAGGATACGGGTTAGGGTACGGGTGAGGGTACGGCGTAGCGTATGGGTTAGAGTTAGGGTTAGGGTACGTCTTAGGGTATGGGTTAGGGTACGGCTGAGGGTACGGCGTAGGGTAAGGGTTAGGGTTAGGGTTAGGGTTAGGGTACGGCTTCGGGTACGGGTGAGGGTATGGGTGAGGATACTGCGTAGGGTATTGGTTAGGGTTAGTTTTATGGTTAGGGATTGGTTTAGGGTACGGGTTAGGGTATGGCGTACGGTATGGGTTAGGGTTAGGGTTAGGGTTAGGTTTAGGGTTAGGGTACGGCTTAGGGTACGGGTTAGGGTACGGGTGAGGTTACGGCGTAGGGTATAGTTTAGGGTTAGGGTTAGGGTTAGGGTACGGCTTAGGGTACGGGTTAGGGTACGGGTGAGGGTACGGTGTAGGTTATGGGTTAGGGTTAGGGTTAGGGTTAGTTTTAGGGTTAGGGATTGGTTTAGGGTACGGGTTAGGATTAGCATACGTGTTCGGGTTAGGGTTTTGGTTAGGGTTAGGGTACGCGTTAGGGTTAGGGTATGGGTTAGGTTTAGGGTACACTTTAGGATTAGGGTATTTATTAAACCTATCCCACTCTCTAGATACCACTTAGCACGTAAAGGAATATTATTTGGGGTTCAGCCATGGAGAAGATTTTAGTCACTAGGATAAGATAAAGAATAAACACATTATAAAAAAATCACATAAGGTTTTCTTTTTAACCTGTTCCTTAAAACACTAGTGTTTAGGAAATCTAATGGAGGCAAAAGCAGTAAAGGGTAGTTTAGGGTTAGGGTTAGGGTTAGTGTTAGGGTTAGGGTACGGCTTAGGGTATGGGATAGGGTATGGTTGAGGGTACGGCATAGGGTAGGGTTTAGGGTTAGGGTTAGGGTTAGGGTTAGGGTTAGGGTATGGCTTAGGGTACGGGTGAGGGTACTGTGTAGGTCATTGGTTAGGGTTAGGTTAAGGCTTAGGATACAGGTTATTGTATGGGTTAGGGTACGGCGCAGGGTATGGGTAAGGGTTAGGGTTAGGGTTAGGATTAGAGTTAGGGTACGGCTTAGGGTACGGGTTAGGGTACGGGTGAGGGTACGGCGTAGTGTATAGGTTAGGGTTAGGGTTAGGGTACGGCTTAGGGTACGGGTTAGGTTACGGGTGAGGGTACGGCGTAGGGTATGGGTTAGGGTTAGGGTTAGTGTTAGTGTTAGGGTTAGGGTACGGCTTAGCGTATGGGATAGGGTACGGGTGAGGGTACGGCGTAGGGTAGGGGTTAGGGTTAGAGTTAGGGTTAGGGTTGGGGTTAGGGTACGGCTTAGGGTACGGGTGAGGGTACGGGTGAGGGTACGGGTGAGGGTACTGCGTAGGGTATTGGTTAGGGTTAGGATATGGCTTAGGATACGGGTTAGGGTACGGGTTAGGGTATGGCGTAGGGTATGGGTTAGGGTTAGGGTTAGGGTTAGGGTTAGGGTACGGCTTAGGATACGGGTTAGGGTACGGGTGAGGGTACGGCGTAGCCAATAGGTTAGGGTTAGGGTTCGGGTACGTCTTAGGGTACGGGTTAGGGTACGGGTGAGGGTACGGCGTAGGGTAAGGTTTAAGGTTAGGGTTAGGGTTAGGGTTAGTTTTAGGGTTAGCGATTGGTTTAGGGTACGGGTTAGGATTAGCGTACGTGTTAGGGTTAGGTTTTGGGTTAGGGTTAGGGTACGCGTTAGGGTTAGGGTATGGGTTAGGGTTAGGTTACACGTTAGGATTAGGGTATTTATTAAACCTATCCCACTCTCTAGATACCACTTAGCACGTAAAGGAATATTATTAGGGATCCAGCCATGGAGAAGATTTTAGTCACTAGGATAAGATAAAGAATAAACACATTATAAAAAAATCACATTAGGATTTTCTTTTTAACCTGTTCCTTAAAACACTAGTGCTTAGGAAATCTAATAGAGGCAAAAGCAATCAAGGGTAGTTTAGGGTTAGGGTTAGGGTTAGGGTTAGTGTTAGGGTTAGGGTATGGCTTAGGGTACGGGTGAGGGTACGGGTGAGGGTACTGCGTAGGGTATTGGTTAGGGTTAGGGTACAGCTTAGGATGCGTGTTAGGGTACGGGTTAGGGTACGGCGTAGAGTGTGGGTTAGGGTTAGGGTTAGTGTTAGGGTTAGGGTTACGGTACGTCTTAGGGTACGTGTTAGGGTACGGGTGAGGGTACGGCGTAGGTTATTGGTTAGGGTTAGGGTACGGCTTAGGATACGGGTTAGGATATGGGTTAGGTTACGGCGTTGGGTATGGGTGAGGGTTAGGGTTAAGGTTAGGGTAAGGCTTTGGGTACGGGTTAGGGTACGGGTGAGGGTACGGCGTAGCGTATGGTTTAGGGTTAGGGTTAGGGTTAGGGTTAGTTTTAGGGTTAGGGATTGGTTTAGGGTACGGGTTAGGATTAGCGTACGTGTTAGGGTTAGGGTTTGGGTTAGGGTTAGGGTACGCATTAGGGTTAGGGTGTGGGTTAGGGTTAGGGTACACGTTAGGATTAGGGTATTTATTAAACCTATCCCACTCTCTAGATACCACTTAGCACGTAAAGGAATATTATTTAGGGTCCAGCCATGGAGAAGATTTTCGTCACTAGGATAAGATAAAGAATAAACACATTATAAAAAAATCACATTAGGATTTTCTTTTTAACCTGTTCCTTAAAACACTAGTGCTTAGGAAATCTAATGGAGGCAAAAGCAGTCAAGGGTAGTTTAGGGTTAGGGTTAGGGTTAGGGTTAGTGTTAGGGTTAGGGTACGGCTTAGGGTATGGGATAGGGTATGGGTGAGGGTACGGCATAGGGTAGGGTTTAGGGTTAGGGTTAGTGTTAGGGTTAGGGTTAGGGTATGGCTTAGGGTACGGGTGAGGGTACTGTGTAGGTCATTGGTTAGGGTTAGGTTAAGGCTTAGGATACAGGTTATTGTATGGGTTAGGGTACGGCGCAGGGTATGGGTAAGGGTTAGGGTTAGGGTTAGGGTTAGAGTTAGGGTACGGCTTAGGGTACGGGTTAGGGTACGGGTGAGGGTACGGCGTAGTGTATAGGTTAGGGTTAGGGTTAGGGTACGGCTTAGGGTACGGGTTAGGTTACGGGTGAGGGTACGGTGTAGGGTATGGGTTAGGGTTAGGGTTAGGGTACGTCTTAGGGTACGGGTTAGGGTACGGGTGAGGGTATGGCGTAGGGTAAGTGTTAGGGTTAGGGTTAGGGTTAGTTTTAGGGTTAGGGATTGGTTTAGGGTACGGGTTAGGATTAGCGTACGTGTTAGGGTTAGGTTTTGGGTTAGGGTTAGGGTACGCGTTAGGGTTAGGGTATGGGTTAGGGTTAGGGTACACGTTAGGATTAGTGTATTTATTAAACCTATCCCACTCTCTAGATACCACGTAGCACGTAAGGGAATATTATTAGGGATCCAGCCATGGAGAAGATTTTAGTCACTAGGATAAGATAAAGAATAAACACATTATAAAAAAATCACATTAGGATTTACTTTTTAACCTGTTCCTTAGAACACTAGTGCTTAGGAAATCTAATAGAGGCAAAAGCAATCAAGGGTAGTTTAGGGTTAGGGTTAGGGTTAGGGTTAGTGTTAGGGTTAGGGTAGGGCTTAGGGTATGGGATAGGGTACGGGTGAGGGTACGGCGTAGGGTAGGGGTTAGGGTTAGGGTTAGGGTTAGGGTATGGCTTAGGGTACGGGTGAGGGTACGGCGTAGTGTATAGGTTAGGGTTAGGGTTAGGGTACGGCTTAGGGTACGGGTTAGGTTACGGGTGAGGGTACGGCGTAGGGTATGGGTTAGGGTTAGAGTTAGGGTTAGTGTTACTGTTAGGGTTAGGGTACGGCTTAGCGTATGGGATAGGGTACGGGTGAGGGTATGGCGTAGGGTAGGGGTTAGGGTTAGAGTTAGGGTTAGGGTTGGGGTTAGGGTACGGCTTAGTTTATGGGATAGGGTACAGGTGAGGGTATGGCATAGGGTAGGGGTTAGGGTTAGGGTTAGGGTTAGGGTTAGGGTACGGCTTAGGGTACGGGTGAGGGTATGGGTGAGGATACTGCGTAGGGTATTGGTTAGGGTTAAGGTACGGCTTAGGATACGGGTTAGGGTACGTGTTAGGGTATGGCGTACGGTATGGGTTAGGGTTAGGGTTAGGGTTAGGGTTAGGGTACGGCTTAGGGTACGGGTTAGGGTACGGGTGAGGTTACGGCGTAGGGTATAGTTTAGAGTTAGGGTTAGGGTTAGGGTACGGCTTAGGATACGGGTTAGGGTACGGGTGAGGGTACGGCGTAGCGTATGGTTTAGGGTTAGGGTTAGGGTTAGGGTACGGCTTAGGGTACGGGTTAGGGTACGGGTGAGGGTACGGCGTAGGTTATGGGTTAGGGTTAGGGTTAGGGTTAGTTTTAGGGTTAGGGATTGGTTTAGGGTATGGGTTAGGATTAGCATACTTGTTCGGGTTAGGGTTTTGGTTAGGGTTAGGGTACGCGTTAGGGTTAGGGTATGGGTTAGGTTTAGGGTACACTTTAGGATTAGGGTATTTATTAAACCTATCCCACTCTCTAGATACCACTTAGCACGTAAAGGAATATTATTTGGGGTTCAGCCATGGAGAAGATTTTAGTCACTAGGATAAGATAAAGTATAAACACATTATAAAAAAATCACATAAGGTTTTCTTTTTAACCTGTTCCTTTAAACACTAGTGTTTAGGAAATCTACTGGAGGCAAAAACAGTAAAGGGTAGTTTAGGGTTAGGGTTAGGGTTAGGGTTAGGGTAGGGCTTAGGATACGGGTGAGGGTACTGTTGAGGGTACTGCGTAGGTTATTGGTTAGGATTAGGGTACGGCTTAGGATACGGGTTAGGATATGGGTTAGGTTACGGCGTTGGGTATGGGTGAGGGTTAGGGTTAGGGTTAGGGTAAGGCTTTGGGTACGGGTTAGGGTACGGGTGAGGGTACGGCGTAGGGTAGAGGTTATGGTTAGGTTTAGGGTTAGGGTACGGCTTAGGATACGGGTTAGGGTATGGGTGCGGGTACGGCGTAGCGTATGGGTTAGGGTTAGGGTTAGGGTTAGGGTTAGTTTTAGGGTTAGGGCTTGGTTTATGGTACAGCTTAGGATTAGCGTACGTGTTAAGGTTAGGGTTTGGGTTAGGGTTAGGGTACGCATTAGGGTTAGGGTATGGGTTAGGGTTAGGGTACACGTTAGGATTAGGGTATTTATTAAACCTATCCCACTCTCTAGATACCACTTAGCACGTAAAGGAATATTATTTAGGGTCCAGCCATGGAGAAGATTTTCGTCACTAGGATAAGATAAAGAATAAACACATTATAAAAAAATCACATTAGGATTTTCTTTTTAACCTGTTCCTTAAAACACTCGTGCTTAGGAAATCTAATGGAGGCAAAAGCAGTCAAGGGTAGTTTAGGGTTAGGGTTAGGGTTAGGGTTAGTGTTAGGGTTAGGGTAGGGCTTAGGGTATGGGATAGGGTATGGGTGAGGGTACGGCATAGGGTAGGGTTTAGGGTTAGGGTTAGTTTTAGGGTTAGGGTTAGTGTATGGCTTAGGGTACGGGTGAGGGTACTGTGTAGGTCATTGGTTAGGGTTAGGTTAAGGCTTAGGATACAGGTTATTGTATGGGTTAGGGTACGGCGCAGGGTATGGGTAACGGTTAGGGTTAGGGTTAGGGTTAGAGTTAGGGTACGGCTTAGGGTACGGGTTAGGGTACGGGTGAGGGTACGGCGTAGGGTATGGGTTAGGGTTAGGGTTAGGGTTAGTGTTAGTGTTAGGGTTAGGGTACGGCTTAGCGTATGGGATAGGGTACGGGTGAGGGTACGGCGTAGGGTAGGGGTTAGGGTTAGAGTTAGGGTTAGGGTTGGGGTTAGGGTACGGCTTAGGGAACGGGTGAGGGTATGGGTGAGGATACAGCATAGGGTATTGGTTAGGGTTAGGGTACGGCTTAGGTTACGGTTTAGGGTACGTGTTAGGGTATGGCGTACGGTATGGGTTAGGGTTAGGGTTAGGGTTAGGGTTAGGGTTAGGGTTAGGGTACGGCTTAGGGTACGTGTTAGGGTACGGGTGAGGTTACGGCGTAGGGTAGAGTTTAGGGTTAGGGTTAGGGTTAGGGTACGGCTTAGGATACGGGTTAGGGTACGGGTGAGGGTACTGCGTAGCGAATGGTTTAGGGTTAGGGTTAGGGTACGGCTTAGGGTACAGGTTAGGGTACGGGTGAGGGTACGGTGTAGGTTATGGGTTAGGGTTAGGGTTAGGGTTAGTTTTAGGGTTAGGGATTGGTTTAGGGTACGGGTTAGGATTAGCATACGTGTTCGGGTTAGGGATTTGGTTAGGGTTAGGGTACGCGTTAGGGTTAGGGTATGGGTTAGGTTTAGGGTACACTTTAGGATTAGGGTATTTATTAAACCTATCCCACTCTCTAGATACCACTTAGCACGTAAAGGAATATTATTTGGGGTTCAGCCATGGAGAAGATTTTAGTCACTAGGATAAGATAAAGAATAAACACATTATAAAAAAATCACATAAGGTTTTCTTTTTAACCTGTTCCTTAAAACACTAGTGTTTAGGAAATCTAATGGAGGCAAAAGCAGTAAAGGGTAGTTTAGGGTTAGGGTTAGGGTTAGGGTTAGGGTAGGGCTTAGGATACGGGTGAGGGTACTGGTGAGGGTACTGCATAGGTTATTGGTTAGGGTTAGGGTACGGTTTAGGATACGGGTTAGGATATGGGTTAGGTTACGGCGTTGGGTATGGGTGAGGGTTAGGGTTAGGGTTAGGGTAAGGCTTTGTGTACGGGTTAGGGTACGGGTGAGGGTACGGCGTAGTGTATGGTTTAGGGTTAGGGTTAGGGTTAGGGTTAGTTTTAGGGTTAGGGATTGGTTTAGGGTACGGGTTAGGATTAGCGTACGTGTTAGGGTTAGGGTTTTGGTTAGGGTTAGGGTACGCATTAGGGTTAGGGTGTGGGTTAGGGTTAGGGTACACGTTAGGATTAGGGTATTTATTAAACCTATCCCACTCTCTAGATACCACTTAGCACGTAAAGGAATATTATTTAGGGTCCAGCCATGGAGAAGATTTTCGTCCCTAGGATAAGATAAAGAATAAACACATTATAAAAAAATCACATTAGGATTTTCTTTTTAACCTGTTCCTTAAAACACTAGTGCTTAGGAAATCAAATGGAGGCAAAAGCAGTCAAGGGTAGTTTAGGGTTAGGGTTAGCGTTAGGGTTAGTGTTCGTGTTAGGGTACGGCTTAGGGTATGGGATAGGGTATGGGTGAGTGTAGGCATAGGGTAGGGTTTAGGGTTAGGGTTAGTGTTAGGGTTAGGGTTAGGGTATGGCTTAGGGTACGGGTGAGGGTACTGTGTAGGTCATTGGTTAGGGTTAGGTTAAGGCTTAGGATACAGGTTATTGTATGGGTTAGGGTACGGCGCAGGGTATGGGTAAGGGTTAGGGTTAGGGTTAGGGTTAGAGTTAGGGTACGGCTTAGGGTACGGGTTAGGGTACGGGTGAGGGTACGGCGTAGTGTATAGGTTACGGTTAGGGTTAGGGTACGGCTTAGGGTACGGGTTAGGCTACGGGTGAGGGTACGGTGTAGGGTATGGGTTAGGGTTAGGGTTAGGGTACGTCTTAGGGTACGGGTTAGGGTACGGGTGAGGGTACGGCGTAGGGTAAGGGTTAGGGTTAGGGTTAGGGTTAGTTTTAGGGTTAGGGATTGGTTTAGGGTACGGGTTAGGATTAGCGTACGTGTTAGGGTTAGGTTTTGGGTTAGGGTTAGGGTACGCGTTAGGGTTAGGGTATGGGTTAGGGTTAGGGTACACGTTAGGATTAGGGTATTTATTAAACCTATCCCACTCTCTAGATACCACGTAGCACGTAAAGGAATATTATAAGGGATCCAGCCATGGAGAAGATTTTAGTCACTAGGATAAGATAAAGAATAAACACATTATAAAAAAATCACATTAGGATTTTCTTTTTAACCTGTTCCTTAAAACACTAGTGCTTAGAAAATATAATAGAGGCAAAAGCAATCAAGGGTAGTTTAGGGTTAGGGTTAGGGTTAGGGTTAGTGTTAGGGTTAGGGTACGGCTTAGGGTATGGGATAGGGTACGGGTGAGGGTACGGCGTAGGGTAGGGGTTACGGTTAGGGTTAGGGTTAGGGTTAGGGTATGGCTTAGGGTACGGGTGAGGGTACGGGTGAGGGTACTGCGTAGGGTATTGTTTAGGGTTAGGGTACGGCTTAGGATACGTGTTAGGGTACGGGTTAGGGTACGGCATAGAGTGTGGGTTAGCGTTAGGGTTAGTGTTAGGGTTAGGGTTACGGTACGGCTTAGGGTACGTGTTAGGGTACGGGTGAGGGTACGGCGTAGGTTATGGGTTAGGGTTAGGGTTAGGGTTAGGGTTAGGGTACGGCTTAGGATACGGGTTAGGGTACGGGTTTGGGTATGGCGTAGGTTATGGTTTAGGGTTAGGGTTAGTGTTAGGGTTATGGTACGGCTTAGGTTATGGGATAGGGTACAGGTGAGGGAATGGCATAGGGTAGGGGTTAGGGTTAGGGTTAGGGTTAGGGTTAGGGTTAGGTTACGGCTTAGGGTACGGGTTAGGGTATGGGTGAGGATACTGCGTAGAGTATTGGTTAGGGTTAGGGTACGGCTTAGGATACGGGTTAGGGTACGTGTTAGGGTATGGCGTACGGTATGGGTTAGGGTTAGGGTTAGGGTTAGGGTTAGGGTTAGGGTACGGCTTAGGGTACGTGTTAGGGTACGGGTGAGGTTACGGCGTAGGGTATAGTTTAGAGTTAGGGATAGGGTTAGGGTACGGCTTAGGATACGGGTTAGGGTACGGGTGAGGGTACGGCGTAGCGTATGGTTTAGGGTTAGGGTTAGGGTTAGGGTACGGCTTAGGGTTAGGGTTAGGGTTAGGGTTAGGGTTAGAGTTAGGGTTAGGGTTAGGGTTAGGGTTAGGGTTAGGGTTAGGGTACGGCTTAGGGTACGGGTGAGGGTATGGGTGAGGATATTGCGTAGGGTATTGGTTAGGGTTACGGTACGTCTTAGGATACGGGCTAGGGTACGGGTGAGGGTACGGCGTAGGTTATGGGTTAGGGTTAGGGTTAGTGTTAGGGTTATGGTACGGCTTAGGTTATGGGATAGGGTACAGGTGAGGGTATGGCATAGGGTAGGGTTTAGGGTTAGGGTTAGGGTTAGGGTTAGGGTTAGGGTACGGCTTAGGTACGGGTGAGGGTATGGGTGAGGATACTGCATAGGGTATTGGTTAGGGTTAGGGTACGGCTTAGGATATGGGTTAGGGTACATGTTAGGGTATGGCGTACGGTATGGGTTAGGGTTAGGGTTAGGGTTAGGTTTAGGGTATGGCTTAGGGTACGGGTTAGGGTACGAGTGAGGGTATGGCGTAGTGTATAGGTTAGGGTTAGGGTTAGGGTTAGGGTACGGCTTAGGGTACGGGTTAGGGTACGGGTGAGGTTACGGCGTAGGGTATAGTTTAGGGTTAGGGTTAGGGTTAGGGTACGGCTTAGGATACGGGTTAGGGTACGGGTGAGGGTACGGCGTAGCGTATGGTTTAGGGTTAGGGTTAGGGTTAGGGTACGGCTTAGGGTACGGGTTAGGGTACGGGTGAGGGTACGGTGTAGGTTATGGGTTAGGTTTAGGGTTAGGGTTAGGGTTAGTTTTAGGGTTAGGGATTGGTTTAGGGTACGGGTTAGGATTAGCATACGTGTTCGGGTTAGGGTTTTGGTTAGGGTTAGGGTACGCGTTAGGGTTAGGGTATGGGTTAGGTTTAGGGTACACTTTAGGATTAGGGTATTTATTAAACCTATCCCACTCTCTAGATACCACTTAGCACGTAAAGGAATATTATTTGGGGTTCAGCCATGGAGAAGATTTTAGTCACTAGGATAAGATAAAGAATAAACACATTATAAAAAAATCACATAAGGTTTTCTTTTTAACCTGTTCCTTAAAACACTAGTGTTTAGGAAATCTAATGGAGGCAAAAGCAGTAAAGGGTAGTTTAGGGTTAGGGTTAGGGTTAGTGTTAGGGTAGGGCTTAGGATACGGGTGAGGGTACTGGTGAGGGTACTGCGTAGGTTATTGGTTAGGGTTAGGGTACGGCTTAGGATACGGGTTAGGATATGGGTTAGGTTACGTCGTTGGGTATGGGTGAGGGTTAGGGTTAGGGTTAGGGTAAGGCTTTGGGTACGGGTGAGGGTACGGGTGAGGGTACGGCGTAGGGTAGAGGTTAGGGTTAGGTTTAGGATTAGGGTATGGCTTAGGATACGGGTTAGGGTATGGGTGAGGGTACGGCGTAGCGTATGGGTTAGGGTTAGGGTTAGGTTTAGGGTTAGTTTTAGGGTTAGGGATTGGTTTAGGGTACGGGTTAGGATTAGCGTACGTGTTAGGGTTAGGGTTTGGGTTAGGGTTAGGGTACGCATTAGGGTTAGGCTATGGGTTATGGTTAGGGTACACGTTAGGATTAGGGTATTTATTAAACCTATCCCACTCTCTAGATACCACTTAGCACGTAAAGGAATATTATTTAGGGTCCAGCCATGGAGAAGATTTTCGTCACTAGGATAAGATAAAGAATAAACACATTATAAAAAAATCACATTAGGATTTTCTTTTTAACCTGTTCCTTAAAACACTAGTGCTTAGGAAATCTAATGGAGGCAAGAGCAGTCAAGGGAAGTTTAGGGTTAGGGTTAGGGTTAGGGTTAGTGTTAGGGTTAGGGTACGGCTTAGGGTATGGGATAGGGTATGGGTGAGGGTACGGCATAGGGTAGGGTTTAGGGTTAGGGTTAGGGTTAGGGTATGGCTTAGGGTACGGGTGAGGGTACTGTGTAGGTCATTGGTTAGGGTTAGGTTAAGGCTTAGGATACAGGTTATTGTATTGATTAGGGTACGCAGGGTATGGGTAAGGGTTAGGGTTAGGGTTAGGGTTAGAGTTAGGGTACGGCTTAGGGTACGAGTTAGGGAACGGGTGAGGGTACGGCGTAGTGTATAGGTTAGGGTTAGGGTTAGGGTACGGCTTAGGGTACGGATTAGGTTATGGGCGAGGGTACGGCGTAGGGTATGGGTTAGGGTTAGGGTTAGGGTTAGTGTTACTGTTACGGTTAGGGTACGGCTTAGCGTATGGGATAGGGTACGGGTGAGGGTACGGCGTAGGGTAGGGTTTAGGGTTAGGGTTAGGGTTAGGGTTAGGGTATGGCTTAGGGTACGGGTGAGGGTACGGGTGAGGGTACTGCGTAGGGTATTGGTTCGGGTTAGGGTACGGCTTAGGATACGTGTTAGGGTACGGGTTAGGGTACGGCGTAGAGTGTGGGTTAGGGTTAGGGTTAGGGTTACGGTACGTCTTAGGGTACGTGTTAGGGTACGGGTGAGGGTACGGCGTAGGTTATGGGTTAGGGTTAGGGTTAGGGTTAGGGTTAGGGTACGGCTTAGGATACGGGTTAGGGTACGGGTGAGGGTACGGCGTAGGTTATGGGTTAGGGTTAGGGTTAGTGTTAGGGTTATGGTACGGCTTAGGTTATGGGATAGGGTACAGGTGAGGGTATGGCATAGGGTAGGGGTTAGGGTTAGGGTTAGGGTTAGGGTTAGGTTTAGGGTACGGCTTAGGGTACGGGTGAGGGTATGGGTGAGGATACTGCATAGGGTATTGGTTAGGGTTAGGGTACGGCTTAGGATATGGGTTAGGGTACGTGTTAGGGTATGGCGTACGGTATGGGTTAGGGTTAGGGTTAGGGTTACGGTTACGGTTAGGGTTAGGGTACGGCTTAGGGTTCGGGTTAGGGTACGGGTGAGGTTACGGCGTAGGGTATAGTTTACGGTTAGGGTTAGGGTTAGGGTACGGCTTAGGATACGGGTTAGGGTACGGGTGAGGGTACGGCGTAGCGTATGGTTTAGGGTTAGGGTTAGGGTTAGGGTACGGCTTAGTGTACGGGTTAGGGTACGGGTGAGGGTATGGTGTAGTGTATATGTTAGGGTTAGGGTTAGGGTTAGGGTATGGCTTAGGGTACGGGTGAGGGTACGGGTGAGGGTACGGCGTAGGTTATGGGTTAGGGATAGGGTTAGTGTTAGGGTTATGGTACGGCTTAGGTTATGGGATAGGGTACAGGTGAGGGTATGGCATAGGGTAGGGGTTAGGGTTAGGGTTAGTGTTAGGGTTAGGGTTAGGGTACGGCTTAGGGTACGGGTGAGGGTATGGGTGAGGATACTGCGTAGGGTATTGGTTAGGGTTAGGGTACGGCTTAGGATACGGGTTAGGGTACGTGTTAGGGTATGGCGTACGGTATGGGTTAGGGTTAGGGTTAGGGTTAGGGTTAGGGTACGGCTTAGGGTACGGGTTAGGGTACGGGTGAGGTTACGGCGTAGGGTATAGTTTAGAGTTAGGGTTAGGGTTAGGGTACGGCTTAGGATACGGGTTAGGGTACGGGTGAGGGTACGGCATAGCGTATGGTTTAGGGTTAGGGTTAGGGTTAGGGTACGGCTTAGGGTACGGGTTAGGGTACGGGTGAGGTTATGGCGTAGTGTATAGGTTAGGGTTAGGTTTAGGGTTAGGGTATGGCTTAGGGTACGGGTGAGGGTACGGGTGAGGGTACTGTGTAGGGTATTTGTTATGGTTAGGGTACGGCTTAGAATACGGGTTAGGTTTAGGGTTAGGGTTAGGGTTAGGGTACCGCTTAGGGTATGGGATAGGGTACGGCGTAGGGTAGCGGTTAGGGTTAGGGTTAGGGTTAGGGTTAGGGTACGGCTTAGGATACGGGTTAGGGTACGGGTGAGGGTACGGCGTAGCGTATGGGTTAGGGTTAGGGTTAGGGTTAGGGTACGGCTTAGGGTACGGGTTAGGGTACGGGTGAGGGTACGGCGTAGGTTATGGGTTAGGGTTAGGGTTAGGGTTAGGATTAGTTTTAGGTTAGTGATTGTTTTAGGGTACGGGTTAGGATTAGCATACTTGTTCGGGTTAGGGTTTTGGTTAGGGTTAGGGTACGCGTTAGGGTTAGGGTATGGGTTAGGTTTAGGGTACACTTTAGGATTAGGGTATTTATTAAACCTATCCCACTCTCTAGATACCACTTAGCACGTAAAGGAATATTATTTGGGGTTCAGCCATGGAGAAGATTTTAGTCACTAGGATAAGATAAAGAATAAACACATTATAAAAAAATCACATAAGGTTTTCTTTTTAACCTGTTCCTTAAAACACTAGTGTTTAGGAAATCTAATGGAGGCAAAAGCAGTAAAGGGTAGTTTAGGGTTAGGGTTAGGGTTAGGGTTAGGGTAGGGCTTAGGATACGGGTGAGGGTACTGGTGAGGGTACTGCGTAGGTTATTGGTTAGGGTTAGGGTACGGCTTAGGATACGGGTTAGGATATGGGTTAGGTTACGGTGTTGGGTATGGGTGAGGGTTAGGGTTATGGTTAGGGTAAGGCTTTGGGTACGGGTGAGGGTACTGGTGAGGGTACGGCGTAGGGTAGAGGTTAGGGTTAGGTTTAGGGTTAGGATACGGCTTAGGATACGGGTTAGGCTATGGGTGAGGGTACGGTGTAGCGTATGGGTTAGGGTTAGGGTTAGGGTTAGGGTTAGTTTTAGGGTTAGGGATTGGTTTAGGGTACGGGTTAGGATTAGCGTACGTGTTAGGGTTAGGGTTTGGGTTAGGGTTAGGGTACGCATTAGGGTTAAGGTGTGGGTTAGGGTTAGGGTACACGTTAGGATTAGGGTATTTATTAAACCTATCCCACTCTCTAGATACCACTTAGCACGTAAAGGAATATTATTTAGGGTACAGCCATGGAGAAGATTTTAGTCACTAGGATAAGATAAAGAATAAACACATTATAAAAAAATCACATTAGGATTTTCTTTTTAACCTGTTCCTTAAAACACTAGTGCTTAGGAAATCTAATGGAGGCAAAAGCAGTCAACGGTAGTTTAGGGTTAGAGTTAGGGTTAGGGTTAGTGTTAGGGTTAGGGTACGGCTTAGGGTATGGGATAGGGTATGGATGAGGGTACGGCATAGGGTAGGGTTTAGGGTTAGGGTTAGTGTTAGGGTTAGGATTAGGGTATGGCTTAGGGTACGGCTGAGGGTACTGTGTAGGTCATTGGTTAGGGTTAGGTTAAGGCTTACGATACAGGTTATTGTATGGGTTAGGGTACGGCGCAGGGTATGGGTAAGGGTTAGGGTTAGGGTTAGGGTTAGAGTTAGGGTACGGCTTAGGGTACGGGTTAGGGTACGGGTGAGGGTACGGCGTAGTGTATAGGTTAGGGTTAGGGTTAGGGTACGACTTAGGGTACGGGTTAGGTTACGGGTGAGGGTAGGGCGTAGGGTATGGGTTAGGGTTAGGGTTAGGGTTAGTGTTAGTGTTAGGGTTAGGGTACGTGTTAGCGTATGGGATAGGGTACGGGTGAGGGTACAGCGTAGGGTAGGGGTTAGGGTTAGAGTTAGGGTTAGGGTTGGGGTTAGGGTACGGCTTAGGGTACGGGTGAGGGTACGGGTGAGGGTACTGCGTAGGGTATTGGTTAGGGTTAGGATATGGCTTAGGATACGGGTTAGGGTACGGGTTAGGGTATGGCGTAGGGTATGGGGTAGGGTTAGGGTTAGGGTTAGGGTTAGGGTTAGGGTACGGCTTAGGATACGGGTTAGGGTACGGGTGAGGGTACGGGTAGTGTATGGGTTAGGGTTAGGGTTAGGGTACGTCTTAGGGTACGGGTTAGGGTACGGGTGAGGGTACGGCGTAGGGTAAGGGTTAGGGTTAGGGTTAGGGTTAGGGTTAGGGTTAGTTTTAGGGTTAGGGATTGGTTTAGTGTACGGGTTAGGATTAGCGTACGTGTTAGGGTTAGGTTTTGGGTTAGGGTTAGGGTACGCGTTAGGGTTAGGGTATGGGTTAGGGTTAGGGTACACGTTAGGATTAGGGTATTTATTAAACCTATCCCACTCTCTAGATACCACTTAGCACGTAAAGGAATATTATTAGGGTTCCAGCCATAGAGAAGATTTTAGTCACTAGGATAAGATAAAGAATAAACACATTATAAAAAAATCACATTAGGATTTTCTTTTTAACCTGTTCCTTAAAACTCTTGTGCTTAGGAAATCTAATAGAGGCAAAAGCAATCAAGGGTAGTTTAGGGTTAGGGTTAGGGTTAGGGTTAGTGTTAGGGTTAGGGTACGGCTTAGGGTATGGGATAGGGTACGGGTGAGGGTACGGTGTAGGGTAGGGGTTAGGGTTAGGGTTAGGGTATGGCTTAGAGTACGGGTGAGGGTACGGGTGACGGTACTGAGTAGCGTATTGGTTAGGGTTAGGGTACGGCTTAGGATACGTGTTAGGTTACGGGTTAGGGTACGGCGTAGAGTGTGGGTTAGGGTTAGTGTTAGGGTTAGGGTTACGGTACGTCTTAGGGTACGTGTTAGGGTACGGGTGACGGTACGGCGTACGTTATGGGTTAGGGTTAGGGTTAGTGTTAGGGTTATGGTACGGCTTAGGTTATGGGATAGGGTACAGGTGAGGGTATGGCATAGGGTAGGGGTTAGGGATAGGGTTAGAGTTAGGGTTAGGGTTAGGGTACGGCTTAGGGTACGGGTGAGGGTATGGGTGTGGATACTGCGTAGGGTATTGATTAGGGTTAGGGTACGGCTTAGGATACGGGTTAGGGTACGTGTTAGGGTATGGCGTACGGTATGGGTTAGGGTTAGGGTTAGGGTTAGGGTCAGGGTTAGGGTTAGGGTACGGCTTAGGGTACGGGTTAGGGTACGGGTGAGGTTACGGCATAGGGTATAGTTTAGGGTTAGGGTTAGGGTACGGCTTAGGATACGGGTTAGGGTATGTGTGAGGGTACGGCGTAGCGTATGGTTTAGGGTTAGGGTTAGGGTTAGGGTACGGCTTAGAGTACGGGTTAGGGTACGGGTGAGGGTACGGCGTAGGTTATGGGTTAGGGTTAGGGTTAGGGTTAGGGTTAGTTTTAGGGTTAGGGATTGGTTTAGGGTACGGGTTAGGATTAGCATACGTGTTCGGGTTAGGGTTTTGGTTAGGTTTAGGGTACGCGTTAGGGTTAGGGTATGGGTTAGGTTTAGGGTACACTTTAGGATTAGGGTATTTATTAAACCTATCCCACTCTCTAGATACCACTTAGCACGTAAAGGAATATTATTTGGGGTTCAGCCATGGAGAAGATTTTAGTCACTAGGATAAGATAAAGAATAAACACATTATAAAAAAATCACATAAGGTTTTCTTTTTAACCTGTTCCTTAAAACACTAGTGTTTAGGAAATCTAATGGAGGCAAAAGCAGTAAAGGGTAGTTTAGGGTTAGGGTTAGGGTTAGGGTTAGGGTAGGGCTTAGGATACGGGTGAGGGTACTGGTGAGGGTACTGCGTAGGTTATTGGTTAGGGTTAGGGTACGGCTTAGGATACGGGTTAGGGTATGGGTGAGGGTACGGCGTAGCGTATGGGTTAGGGTTAGTGTTAGGGTTAGGGTTAGAGTATGGCTTAGGGTACGGGTGAGGGTACTGTGTAGGTCATTGGTTAGGGTTAGGTTAAGGCTTAGGATACAGGTTATTGTATGTGTTAGGGTACGGCGCAGGGTATGGGTAAGGGTTAGGGTTTGGGTTAGGGTTAGAGTTAGGGTACGGCTTAGGGTACGGGTTAGGGTACGGGTTAGGGTATCGCGTAGGGTATGGGTTAGGGTTAGGGTTAGGGTTAGGTTTAGGGTACGGCTTAGGGTACGGGTTAGGGTACGGGTGAGGGTACGGCGTAGTGTATAGGTTAGGGTTAGGGTTAGGGTACGGCTTAGGGTACGGGTTAGGTTACGGGTGAGGGTACGGCGTAGGGTATGGGTTAGGGTTAGGGTTAGGGTTAGTGTTAGTGTTAGGGTTAGGGTACGGCTTAGCGTATGGGATAGGATACGGGTGAGGGTACGGCGTAGGGTAGGGATTAGGGTTAGAGTCAGGGTTAGGGTTGGGGTTAGGGTACGGCTTAGGGTACGGGTGAGGGTACGGGTGAGGTTACTGCGTAGGGTATTGGTTAGGGTTAGGATACGGCTTAGGATACGGGTTAGGGTACGGATTAGGGTATGGCGTAGGGTATGGGTTAGGGTTAGGGTTAGGGTTAGGGTTAGGTTTAGGGTACGGCTTAGGGTACGGGTGAGGGTACTGGTGAGGGTATTGCGTAGGGTATTGGTTAGGGTTAGGATACGGCTTAGGATACGGTTAGGGTACGGGTTAGGGTACGGCGTAGGGTACAGGTTAGGGTTAGGTTTAGGGTTAGGGTTAGGGTACGGCGTAGGGTACGGGTTAGGGTACGGTTGATGGTACGACGTAGGGTATAGGTTAGGTTTAGGGTTAGGGTACGGCTTAGGATACGGTTTAGGGTACGGGTGAGGGTACGGCGTAGCGTATGGGTTAGGGTTAGGGTTAGGGTTAGGGTACGGCTTAGGGTACGGGTGAGGGTACTGGTGAGGGTACTGCGTAGGTTATTGGTTAGGGTTAGGGTACGGCTTAGGATACGGGTTAGGATATGGGTTAGGTTACGGCGTTGGGTATGGGTGAGGGTTAGGGTTAGGGTTAGGGTAAGGCTTTGGGTACGGGTTAGGGTACGGGTGAGGGTACGGCGTAGGTTATGGGTTAGGGTTAGGGTTAGTGTTAGGGTTAGGGTACGGCTTAGGCTATGGGATAGGGTATGGGTGAGGGTACGGCATAGGGTAGGGTTTAGGGTTAGGTTTAGTGTTAGGGTTAGGGTTAGGGTATGGCTTAGGGTACCGGTGAGGGTACTGTGTAGGTCATTGGTTAGGGTTAGGTTAAGGCTTAGGATACAGGTTATTGTATGGGTTAGGGTACGGCGCAGGTTATGGGTAAGGGTTAGGGTTAGGGTTAGGGTTAGAGTTAGGGTACGGCTTAGGGTACGGGTTAGGGTACGGGTGAGGGTACGGCGTAGTGTATAGGTTAGGGTTCGGGTTAGGGTACGGCTTAGGGTACGGATTAGGTTACGGGTGAGGTTACGGCGTAGGGTATGGGTTAGGGTTAGGGTTAGGGTTAGTGTTAGTGTTAGGGTTAGGGTATGGCTTAGCGTATGGGATAGGGTACGGGTGAGGGTACGGCGTAGGGTAGGGGTTAGGGTTAGAGTTAGGGTTAGGGTTGGTGTTAGGGTACGGCTTTGGGTACGGGTGAGGGTACGGGTCAGGGTACTGCGTAGGGTATTGGTTAGGGTTAGGATATGGCTTAGGATACGGGTTAGGGTACGGGTTAGGGTATGGCGTAGGGTATGGGTTAGGGTTAGGGTTAGGGTTAGGGTTAGGGTTAGGGTACGGCTTAGGATACGGGTTAGGGTATGGGTGAGGGTACGGCGTAGCGTATGGGTTAGGGTTAGGGTTAGGGTTAGGGTTAGTTTTAGGGTTAGGGATTGGTTTAGGGTACGGGGTAGGATTAGCGTACGTGTTAGGGTTAGGGTTTGGGTTAGGGTTAGGGTACGCATTAGGGTTAGGGTATGGGTTAGGGTTAGGGTACACGTTAGGATTAGGGTATTTATTAAACCTATCCCACTCTCTAGATACCACTTAGCACGTAAAGGAATATTATTTAGGGTCCAGCCATGGAGAAGATTTTCGTCACTAGGATAAGATAAAGAATAAACACATTATAAAAAAATCACATTAGGATTTTCTTTTTAACCTGTTCCTTAAAACACTAGTGCTTAGGAAATCTAATGGAGGCAAAAGCAGTCAAGGGTAGTTTAGGGTTAGGGTTAGGGTTAGGGTTAGTGTTAGGGTTAGGGTACAGCTTAGGGTATGGGATACCGTATGGGTGAGGATACGGCATAGGGTAGGTTTTAGGGTTAGGGTTAGTGTTAGGGTTAGGGTTAGGGTATGGCTTAGGGTACGGGTGAGGGTACTGTGTAGGTCATTGGTTAGGGTTAGGTTAAGGCTTAGGATACAGGTTATTGTATGTGTTAGGGTACGGCGCAGGGTATGGGTAAGGGTTAGGGTTAGGGTTAGGGTTAGAGTTAGGGTACGGCTTAGGGTACGGGTTAGGGTACGGGTTAGGGTATCGCGTAGGGTATGGGTTAGGGTTAGGGTTAGGGTTAGGTTTAGGGTACGGCTTAGGGTACGGGTGAGGGTACTGCGTAGGGTATTGGTTAGGGTTAGGATACGGCTTAGGATACGGTTAGGGTACGGGTTAGGGTACGGGGTAGGGTACAGGTTAGGGTTAGGTTTAGGGTTAGGGTTAGGGTACGGCGTAGGGTACGGGTTAGGGTACGGTTGATGGTACGACGTAGGGTATAGGTTAGGGTTAGAGTTAGGGTACGGCTTAGGATACGGTTTAGGGTACGGGTGAGGGTACGGCTTAGCGTATGGGTTAGGGTTAGGGTTAGGGTTAGGGTTAGGGTACGGCTTAGGGTACGGGTGAGGGTACTGGTGAGGGTACTGCGTAGGTTATTGGTTAGGGTTAGGGTACGGCTTTGGGTACGGGTTAGGTTACAGGTGAGGGTACGGCGTAGGGTATGGGTTAGGGTTAGGGTTAGGGTTAGTGTTAGTGTTAGGGTTAGGGTACGGCTTAGCGTATGGGATAGGGTACGGGTGAGGGTACGGCGTAGGGTAGGGGTTAGGGTTAGAGTTAGGGTTAGGGTTGGTGTTAGGGTACGGCTTTGGGTACGGGTGAGGGTACGGGTGAGGGTACTGCGTTGGGTATTGGTTAGGGTTAGGATACGGCTTAGGATACGGGTTAGGGTACGGGTTAGGGTATGGCGTAGGGTATGGGTTAGTGTTAGGGTTAGGGTTAGGGTTAGGGTACGGCTTAGGATACGGGTTAGTGTATGGGTGAGGGTACGGCGTAGCGTATGTGTTAGGGTTAGGGTTAGGGTACGTCTTAGGGTATGGGTTAGGGTACGGGTGAGGGTACGGCGTAGGGTAAGGGTTAGGGTTAGCGTTAGGGTTAGGGTATGGCTTAGGGTACGGGTGAGGGTACGGGTGAGGGTACTGCGTAGGGTATTGGTTAGGGTTAGGGTACGGCTTAGGATACGTGTTAGGGTACGGGTTAGGGTACGGCGTAGAGTGTGGGTTAGGGTTAGGGTTAGTGTTAGGGTTAGGGTTACGGTACGTCCTAGGGTACGTGTTAGGATACGGGTGAGGTTACGGCGTAGGTTATGGGTTAGGGTTAGGGTTAGGGTTAGGGTTAGGGTATGGCTTAGGATACGGGTTAGGGTACGGGTGAGGGTACGGCGTAGGTTATGGGTTAGGGTTAGGGTTAGTGTTAGGGTTATGGTACGGCTTAGGTTATGGGATAGGGTACAGGTGAGGGTATGGCATAGGGTAGGGGTTAGGGTTAGGGTTAGGGTTAGGGTTAGGGTACGGCTTCGGGTACGGGTGAGGGTATGGGTGAGGATACTGCGTAGGGTATTGGTTAGGGTTAGGGTACGGCTTAGGATACGGGTTAGGGTACGTGTTAGGGTATGGCGTACGGTATGGGTTAGGGTTAGGGTTAGGGTTAGGGTTAGGGTTAGGGTTAGGGTACGGCTTAGGGTACGGGTTAGGGTACGGGTGAGGTTACGGCGTAGGGTATAGTTTAGGGTTAGGGTTAGGGTTAGGGTACGGCTTAGGATACGGGTTAGGGTACGGGTGAGTGTACGGCGTAGCATATGGTTTATGGTTAGGGTTAGGGTTAGGGTACGGCTTAGGGTACGGGTTAGGGTACGGGTGAGGGTATGGCGTAGTGTATAGGTTAGGGTTAGGGTTAGGGTATGGCTTAGGGTACGGTGAGGGTACGGGTGAGGGTACGGTGTAGGGTATTCGTTATGGTTAGGGTACGGCTTAGAATACGGGTTAGGGTACGGGTTAGGGTACGGCAAAGGGTATGGGTTAGGGTTAGGGTTAGGGTTAGGGTTAGGGTTAGGGTACGGCTTAGGGTACGGGTTAGGGTACGGGTGAGGGTACGGCGTAGTGTATAGGTTAGGGTTAGGGTTAGGGTATGGCTTAGGGTATGGGATAGGGTACGGGTGAGGGTACGGCGTAGGGTAGGGGTTAGGTTTAGGGTTAGGGTTAGTGTTAGGGTTAGGGTACGGCTTAGGGTATGGGATAGGTTACGGGTGAGGGTACGGCATAGGGTAGGGTTTAGGGTTAGGTTTAGGATTAGTGTTAGGGTTAGGGTACCGCTTAGGGTATGGGATAGTGTACGGCGTAGGGTAGCGGTTAGGGTTAGGGTTAGGGTTAGGGTTAGGGTACGGCTTTTGATACGGGTTAGGGTACGGGTGAGGGTACAGCGTAGCGTATGGGTTAGGGTTAGGGTTAGGGTTAGGGTACGGCTTAGGGTACGGGTTAGGGTACGGGTGAGGGTACGGCGTAGGTTATGGGTTAGGTTTAGGGTTAGGGTTAGGGTTAGTTTTAGGGTTAGGGATTGGTTTAGGGTATGGGTTAGGATTAGCATACTTGTTCGGGTTAGGGTTTTGTTTAGGGTTAGGGTACGCGTTAGGGTTAGGGTATGGGTTAGGTTTAGGGTACACTTTAGGATTAGGGTATTTATTAAACCTATCCCACTCTCTAGATACCACTTAGCACGTAAAGGAATATTATTTGGGGTTCAGCCATGGAGAAGATTTTAGTCACTAGGATAAGATAAAGAATAAACACATTATAAAAAAATCACATAAGGTTTTCTTTTTAACCTGTTCCTTAAAACACTAGTGTTCAGGAAACCTAATGGAGGCAAAAGCAGTAAAGGGTAGTTTAGGGTTAGGGTTAGGGTTAGGGTTAGGGTAGGGCTTAGGATACGGGTGAGGGTACTGGTGAGGGTACTGCGTAGGTTATTGGTTAGGGTTAGGGTACGGCTTAGGATACGGGTTAGGATATGGGTTAGGTTACGGCGTTGGGTATGGGTGAGGGTTAGGGTTAGGGTTAGGGTAAGGCTTTGGGTACGGGTTAGGGTACGGGTGAGGGTACGGCGTAGGGTAGAGGTTAGGGTTAGGTTTAAGGTTAGGGTACGGCTTAGGATACGGGTTAGGGTTTGGGTGAGGGTACGGCGTAGCGTATGGGTTAGGGTTAGGGTTAGGGTTAGGGTTAGTTTTAGGGTTAGGGATTGGTTTAGGGTACGGGTTAGGATTAGCGTACGTGTTAGGGTTAGGGTTTGGGTTAGGGTTAGGGTACGCATTAGGGTTAGGGTGTGGGCTAGGGTTAGGGTACACGTTAGGATTAGGGTATTTATTAAACCTATCCCACTCTCTAGATACCACTTAGCACGGAAAGGAATATTATTTGGGGTCCAGCCATGGAGAAGATTTTCGTCACTAGGATAAGATAAAGAATAAACACATTATAAAAAAATCACATTAGGATTTTCTTTTTAACCTGTTCCTTAAAACACTAGTGCTTAGGAAATCTAATGGAGGCAAAAGCAGTCAAGGGTAGTTTCGGGTTAGGGTTAGGGTTAGGGTTAGTGTTAGGGTTAGGGTACGGCTTAGGGTATGGGATAGGGTATGGGTGAGGGTACGGCATAGGGTAGTGTTTAGGGTTAGGGTTAGTGTTAGGGTTAGGGTTAGGGTATGGCTTAAGGTACGGGTGACGGTACTGTGTAGGTCATTGGATAGGGTTAGGTTAAGTCTTAGGATACAGGTTATTGTATGGGTTAGGGTACGGCGCAGGGTATGGGTAAGGGTTAGGGTTAGGGTTAGGGTTAGAGTTAGGGTACGGCTTAGGGTACGGGTTAGGTTACGGGTGAGGGTACGGCATAGTGTATAGGTTAGGGTTAGGGTTAGTGTACGGCTTAGGGTACGGGTTAGGTTACGGGTGAGGGTACGGCGTAGGGTATGGGTTAGGGTTAGGGTTAGGGTTAGTGTTACTGTTAGGGTTAGGGTACGGCTTAGCATATGGGATAGGATACGGGTGAGGGTACGGCGTAGGGTAGGGGTTAGGGATAGAGTTAGGGTTAGGGTTGGGGTTAGGGTAAGGCTTAGGTTACGAGTGAGGGTACGGGTGAGGGTACTGCGTAGGGTATTGGTTAGGGTTAGGATACGGCTTAGGATACGGGTTAGGGTACGGGTTAGGGTACGGCGTAGAGTGTGGGTTAAGGTTAGGGTTAGGGTTAGGGTTAGGTTTAGGGTACGGCTTAGGGTACGGGTTAGGGTACGGGTGAGGGTACGGCGTAGTGTATAGGTTAGGGTTAGGGTTAGGGTACGGCTTAGGGTACGGGTTAGGTTACGGGTGAGGGTACGGCGTAGGGTATGGGTTAGGGTTAGGGTTAGGGTTAGTGTTAGTGTTAGGGTTAGGGTACGGCTTAGCGTATGGGATAGGGTACGGGTGAGGGTACGGCGTAGGGTAGGGATTAGGGTTAGAGTCAGGGTTAGGGTTGGGGTTAGGGTACGGCTTAGGGTACGGGTGAGGGTACGGGTGAGGTTACTGCGTAGGGTATTGGTTAGGGTTAGGATACGGCTTAGGATAGGGGTTAGGGTACGGATTAGGGTATGGCGTAGGGTATGGGTTAGGGTTAGGGTTAGGGTTAGGGTTAGGTTTAGGGTACGGCTTAGGGTACGGGTGAGGGTACTGGTGAGGGTACTGCGTAGGGTATTGGTTAGGGTTAGGATACGGCTTAGGATACGGTTAGGGTACGGGTTAGGGTACGGCGTAGGGTACAGGTTAGGGTTAGGTTTAGGGTTAGGGTTAGGGTACGGCGTAGGGTACGGGTTAGGGTACGGTTGATGGTACGACGTAGGGTATAGGTTAGGTTTAGGGTTAGGGTACGGCTTAGGATACGGTTTAGGGTACGGGTGAGGGTACGGCGTAGCGTATGGGTTAGGGTTAGGGTTAGGGTTAGGGTACGGCTTAGGGTACGGGTGAGGGTACTGGTGAGGGTACTGCGTAGGTTATTGGTTAGGGTTAGGGTACGGCTTAGGATACGGGTTAGGATATGGGTTAGGTTACGGCGTTGGGTATGGGTGAGGGTTAGGGTTAGGGTTAGGGTAAGGCTTTGGGTACGGGTTAGGGTACGGGTGAGGGTACGGCGTAGGTTATGGGTTAGGGTTAGGGTTAGTGTTAGGGTTAGGGTACGGCTTAGGCTATGGGATAGGGTATGGGTGAGGGTACGGCATAGGGTAGGGTTTAGGGTTAGGGTTAGTGTTAGGGTTAGGGTTAGGGTATGGCTTAGGGTACC